>NC_068355.1:98835469-98912969 GCF_020536995.1 Dreissena polymorpha
GTAGTAGTAAAAGTAGTAGTAGTAGTAGTAGTAGTAGTAGTAGAAGTAGTAGTTGTAGTAGTAGTAGTAGTAGTAGTAGTAGTAGTAGTAGTAGTAGTAGTAGTAGTAGTAGTAGTAGTAGTAGAAGCAGTAGCAGCATTACAATACCAATACTTAAGAATGATCAAATGGGAAAAGGTAACCTAGCACTGGCAGTAAATATTGGGCTCATTTACAGGTCAGATTTGGTATCTCTGCTGTAAAATGAGATTTTGAATGAATTAAAGGGAGGCAAATCTGTAATAAAAAGAACATGCATAAACCGTAGTTGTTTCCCTTGTTTGAACCATGCTAAATCCTTATAATGCCTATTTCCAGTAACTTTGACCTTCACCTGTGACCTTTGACCTAGTGACCTCAAAATCAATAGGGGTCATCTGCAAGTCATGATCAATGTACCTATGAAGTTTCATGATCCTAGCCCCAAGCGTTCTTGAGTTATCATCCTGAAACCACCTGGTGGACGGACGGACCAACCGACCGACATGAGCAAAGCAATATACCCCCTCTTCTTCGAAGGGGGGCATAATAATCTATCATGCATCTGGAAGGGAGATTACTCTAACCCGACATCACATACACAAATTGTCTCCCCTGCCTTGGTGCCATGTCCAGGACTTGGACCAAGGCTATCACTTAACAGACTTTCTGTTTCACTTACTTATGTGGGTATGGTTTAATAAACATTATGGTAATCTTATAAACGGTCTTAATGTTCTTTCTGAATGTCTTTTATCTTAATACATGTAGTACCAGATCATAACTTCAAATCTATAATATGCAAAATCATTCCATCAATCTATTGTTCAATTAAAACTTCTTTGTCAAAATTGATTAGAAACAATGCCCATTTTAATTTTAACTTTAAGAGCTGTGCATTAGAAAGAAACAAATCCTAAGTGAAGACAGGTCTTCAAAATCGTTTAAAACACATGCACTATCAGGGTTCCCGCTGTCGATCGCCATTGGCGCCAATTGCGACAAAATAAAAAATCTGGCGACAAAATTTCGTAAATGGCGATTTTAAAAAAATCGTCATTTTTCTGCATTTATATTTTCTTAAAATGCCAAAAGACGCTGTGTTTACCAGCCGCTTTACGGCAGTCGTAATACTATAGATTTCCATGATGTAAGCGATACAGCTGTTTTCAATGGAGCGTGGAGCTGACTGCATACTACCGCAAAGTGCCATGTTATGGTGATAATTGACCTTTCGACAGCGAGAGTGAAGCCACGCCCACCGATTTCAAGGGGGGTCACTCCGCCGAAGTCCGTCATAAAAATGGCTACGCGAATCGGCCGCATAAGTGAACCAAAAAGGCCTCATGGTATACCAGAAAAGCCATACAATAGTTTTTATTATCATTGAATAGTGGTGCTGAATATAATTATCATATCTATTAAATAGTCAAAACTTTTTTATTAGTCTACTTAAAAGCCGTTAAATTTATCATCAAAGTCGGCAAAATTATCGCCAATTATCGCATACAGTATGAATTGTTCGTTAGTCACAATATTTTTCCTTGAGTAATAGATGTTTCAGTTTTTTAATTAAAAGCCGTTAATTTTTGCAACCGATGGCAACATCGCAAATGTGGCACAGGTAAGTAAATTTATTATAATAGAAGACGAAGAACGTTTTTATTGAAATCCGATATAACACATATCTACAATGCGTTTGGTCAAAATGACCCATGCGCATTGTAATAATCGTATAACAAAGTCAAAGTCGTCAAAAAAGTAACATACACAATATATAATTATATATTATTATTTCCTCGAAAACTATCTTCTGCAATGTTTAAAATATAAAAAGTTGAAAGAATTTTCATGTACAAAAAACTCGCTAATCAGACCGGGTTTTCAAAGGGTCATTCACAGTTTGCGGCATCTGTTTTGATAACGGATTAGTAGAAAGCCCACATATGGTGTAAAATGACACTTATTGGCCCCTATTGATAATTACTTGCGCATTTGAAAATAGTTTCTTAACTTACATTAAATTTGGAAGACTTAAACCGAAAGAAATAAAAAATGTTTTATTCTATGTGATATTATTAAAAATAATAACTGATTGTCTTTATTATTACGATTTCATAAGCATTAAAAAAATCTAGCAAAGTTTATAATGTCTTATTTATTTGCCGACTGCATTAGAATGTCAAATTTATTTAAAGGGATCTTTTCACGCTTTGGTAAATTGACAAAATTGAAAAAAGTTGTTTCAGATTCGCACATTTTCGTTTTAGTTATGATATTTGTAAGGAAACAGTAATACTGAACATTTACCATGGTCTAATATAGCCATTATATGCATCTTTTGACGATTTTAAAACCTAAAAATTATAAAGCGTTGCAACGCGAAACGATTGAATAATTTGAAGAGTTCTGTTTTTGTCGTTAAATTTTGTGAAACTACGAAGATTGCTTATATAACGTATAAAATACATCTTGTATGTGTACTCGGCGGAATAGCTCAGTAGGCTAAAGCGTTTTTACTTCAGGACTCTGGCAGGACTCCAGGGGTCACTGGTTCGAAACCTGCTCCGGGCAATGTTCTTTTCCTTTTTTTAATTTTATTCTTGATTTTTTACTGGAGCTTTTAATACGATCCAATGTTTACAGTTATCAATATAAAGCATTTAATGAATAAGTTAAAAAATGCCAAAATCTGTGAAAAGGCCCCTTTAACGTTGGCCACCTTTGAAAAATGGTTTTAAATGTTCCTTTCTAATTTGTCTATATAGAGGATAAACAAGTACAAAGTTATACTCTTTTTTATAACGTGTCCGTTGCAAAACTTACATTTTCTATTTTCGCGTAGTATCTTATTATAACGACTGTGTTTTGCTTTCGGGCGATCGCTTAATATGTTGAGATTAAGCTGTTCGTGTGGACGACCACAAAGACGAATCCAACGTTTGAATTTTTCAAGATTAGTACCCGGTTGAGGGAACGGAAAAAACGTACTTCCATCTTTTAACCGTTCTGGATACCTTGTGTCTGAATAACAAGTGCCATAACAGCACCTTTCAACCATTTTCTTTGTTTAAAACACAGAATTACGTATAAGCTTATGTGTCGGACAACGGCGAGTTTGACGGACAAAATGGCGGATAGTAACGGGCCTAATCTATGCTGTAATCTGATTGGTTAATAAGCCTGTCAATCAATCGGCTGTCGAAAGGTCAATTGCGATTATCTGGAGTGTTGTTGCAAGTTATCAGTTTTATTGCATCAGAGATAAGGCAATATTGAAATATGCCGACTTTGCGCTTAAATGTGAAGTGTTTGTCACAGTGTTCGAAGCAGATTCAAGACCATTAAATTGACAACAATGACAATCAAAAAGGTAAGAATCGATTGTTTTTAGAAAAATCGGGTGTAATTATAGAAAATAGTAAAACATTTTACATGTATTGGTTCTATTTAAACGGTGACATATTTCTGTTTCACTCGTCAAAATGGCAAGTTCAGAGTGTAAAACGACTTTTAAAAAGTGAACATTAGATTCTGCTAATTTTGAGACTCATTCAAAATGCAAACGTTCCCCTCCCTAACATTCACCAGCTAACAAACAAAAACCAAACAAAGACAGTTGTTTATCAGAATTTTATTTCCTTCAATATGATTTCCAACACACAATCTATGCTGTGTGAACTCTTTATATCCTCATCACTTATCAATTCACTCACTACCGAATGTACTGTTTTAAGAAAGGTAAACATAGTTAAGCACATTTATATTATTCATAAACTACACATTAATTGATTATTATTAGTTTAATATTAATATTATATCTCCCTTTTTGTATTTTCAGAATACCATAGAGCTTATGAAGCACCAATACTGCAGCAACATATTCAGGCTGCTAAGAAGGTGTCAATCAACAAGAGTTACAACTGATTGAATGTGCCTTTATTTAATGAACAATTTTAAATGTGTTGTTATTATAAATACTACTGTTATTAAATCAATTCCTTTAACATACTGTAAATGCTCATTTTTTTTGGTATTATAATAACATGATCTTCATTGCCCAAATGTTGCCCCAGTGTGGCGACAAGTTTTTTAATTTGGCGAAAGTAAGTGGCGACAACTTTTGAAAGCCCAGAGGGAACCCTGACTATTAATACTCTAAATACTGGTAAATTAACAAATCAAAGTTCCATACCTGTGCCATAACTAATTGCACCCTCGGAGGTAGGTTCAACATTTGGGGCTTCTTGGCGTTTGTCCACAAGCCTGGAATCTGAAAAATAGCCCACATGGCTATAGAAATAACTACCACAGCAAGCCAAAAGGATCATGTTTGACAAATAAACTGGAAACATAATCTCGCATTTGGCTGCAAAACCTTTTAATTCAAGCTGCTGGACATTCCTGAAAAAACGATCCTCTTACTGATCAGATTTCGAAAAGAAGCTTATTACCAGGTCTTTTCAAACCATAATGAAACTGTAAGTATTTTCTATGTAAACTTCACCTGTTTAGAGTCCTGTTTCCTCATGGAGATATGTACCCCAGCCTGCTCCACGATGGTTTCCATGCTGAGGCCACTAAGGCTACCCCTGGCCTCTCTTATCTTGGTGACTGCATCTATCAGGCCCTTCCTGACATACACACATATACATCCAGGACTATAGTTTGTTAGAATGAAAGAAATCTATGCTACACATTATCTTTAATCTAATCCTTTTCATCAACAATCATTTTATGCCACACAATTGTTTCAAACTCAATAATTGTTAATAAAAGCCAATCAATTCTTTGATGTGTCATGGAAATATATTTCATTCATTGTGATTTCTTAACAACATTTTACAAGATGTGTTTGTGAAACACTATGCCCACCAGTATGTATCCTGGCTTACTTAAGTTTACTGGCATTGGAAATGTCTTTGACTGTACAAAACTGTCAATACAAAGGACAAAGATGACAATGACAATATTTTACGAAAGATTATGGACTCCGGCCCAAAATACTAAGCATTTATAAGCAAGAATGACATTTTGTAATAATATGTGCTTTATAGCATATAATGCAATTATTTACACAATGTTTTTACACAAAAAGTACATATACATATAATTGACCTTTGACGTTGAAGGATGACCTTGACCTTTCACCACTCAAAATGTGAAGCTCCATGAGATACACATGCATGCCAAATATAAAGGTGTTATCTTCATTATTGAAAAAATTGACCTTTGACCTTGAAGGATGACATTGAAAAGTGAACATTAAATGAGCGATTTTTACCCATATATTTTACCCGTGTAACCTTGAAGGATGACCTTGACCTTTCACAACTCAAAATATGCAGATCGATGAGATACACATGCATGCCAAATATAAAGGTGATATCTTCAATATTGCAAAAATTGACCTTTGGCCTTGAAGGATGACCTTGACCCTTAACCACTCAAAATGTGCAGATCCATGAAATACACATGCATGCAAAATATAAAGTAGATATCTTCAATATTGCAAAAGTGTACATTAAAGGAAAAAATTGACCTTTGACCTTGAAGGATGACCTTGACCTTTCACCACTCAAAATGTGCAGATCCATGAGATACACATGCATGCTTAATATTAAGTTGGTATCTTCAATATACAAAAGTGTACATTAAATGAGCGATTTTGACCTCTATATTTTACCTGTGTGACCTTGAAGGATGACCTTGACCTTTCATATCTCAAAATGTGCAGATCCATGAGATACACATGCATGCAAAATATAAAGTTGGTATCTTCAATATTGCAAAATTGTACATTAAATGAAAAAAAACAACCTTTGACCTTGAAGGATGAAATTGACCTTTAACCACTCAAAATGTGCAGATCCATGAGATACACATGCATGCAAAATATTAAGTTGGTATCTTCAATATTGCAAAAATGTGCATTAAATGAGTGATTTTGACCCCTATACTATACCTGTGTGACCTTGAAGGATGACTTTGGCCTTTCACCACTAAAAATGTGCAGATCCATGAGATACACATGCAGGCAAAATATAAAGCTGCTATCCTCAATAATGCAAAAGCAATGGAAAATGTTAAAGTTGGGGCAAACAAACAAACCAACGGACAGGGCAAAACAATATGTCCCCCAGTATATATTGGTGGACATAAAAAGGCAAATATTAAACAGCTGCCTGCTCTTGAAAATTATCAGTAACAAGAGCTTTGTCACAAACGTGACGTATACCCCCACATGCCGCATTGACACAGACTATTTTGCATGCTGTCTTCACAAAACAAGAGAATCTAATTTATGGGAATTTTAAAGAATTATTATGCCATTATCATTTATAGCCATTTTGATCTTTGAACTCTTGAATTCTCTCACATGACACGCCGTCCAATGACTGTGAACAAAATTAATGTACAGAGTCATTTTAAAATCTCACAATGAATCACATAGTTATGGCCCAGACAAGATCATTTATTGCCATTTTTGATCTTTTAACTAAAGGTGTGACATTGACCTTGGAGATATCCATGTAATTCTTTTGCGCAACACAACGTCCAATGATGGTGAACAAAATAGCCAAATGATTTAAAATTTCAAATAAACAACACAGTTATGGCCCGGACAAGCTCATTTATGGCCATTTTTGACCTTTGAACTCAAAGTGTGACCTTGACCTTAGAGATATCGACCTAATTCTTTCGCGTGACACACCGTTCAAAGATGGTGAACAAATGTGCCAAATGATGTTAAAATCTCACAATGAACGAAATAGTTATTGCCTGGAAAAGCTCATTGATGGCCATTTTTTACCTTTGAACTCAAAGTGTGACCTTGACCTTGGAGATATCGAAGTAATTCTTTCGCGCGACACACCGTCCCATGATGGTGAACATATGTGCAAAATGATTTTTAAATCTCACAATGAACGACATAGTTATGGCCCGGACAAGCTCATTTATGGCCATTTTTGACCTTTGAACTCAAAGTGTGACCTTGACCTTGGAGATATCAACATAATTCTTTCGCGCGACACACTGTCCAATGATGGTGAACAAATGTGCCAAATAATTTTAAATTCTCACAATGAACAACATAGTTATGGCCCGGACAAGCTCATTTATGGCCATTTTTGACCTTTAAACTTATAAACTTAAAGTGTAACCTTGACCTTGGAGATATCGACGTAATTCTTTCGCGCAACACACCGTCCAATGATGGTGAACAAATGTGCCATATCACTTTAAATAGTTATGGCCTGGACAAGCTGATTTATGATCGTTGAATTCAAAGTGTGACCTTGGAGATATTGACGGAATTCTTTTGCGCGACACACCATCAAATGATGGTGAACAAATTTGCCAAATGATTTTAAAATCTCACAAAATTACAAAGTAATGGCCCGGACAAGCATTTGATCTTTGAACTCCAAGTGTGACCTTGACCTTTGAGATATCGACGTACTTTTTTCACACGACACACCATCCCATAATGGTGAACAAATGTACCATGTCATTTTAAAATCTAACGATAAATGACATAGTTATGGTCCGGACAAACTTTCAGTCTAAAACACACTAAGTGACACCATGACCTAGTTTTTGACCTGGCATGACCCATATTCAAACTTCACCCAGACATCACCTAGATACAACTTCTGACCAAGTTTGGTGAAGATCGGATGAAATTTCGGGACAGACCGACAGACAAAGTGACTCCTATATAGCCCCCATTACCAATGGTAATGGGGGTATAACTAGTTACTTAGTAACAAGAATGTTGTCACAAAAACAAAATACCCCTGTACTGCTTTGTCACTGGTATATTTACAATTGCGGTTGCTAGGGTTCAAGGGCACATAACTCACAAATAAACGGATCAGAGCACCTCAAAATTGTTTCAAACAAACCAACTTAAGTGACTGAAAAATACCCTTCACACATTGTTTGCAGGCAAACAAAAATAGTAAAAACCTGAAACCCGCTACCTGTCAACGTTTGGAAACGTTTCATGCATTCTCCCAATGAGACGCTCGAAGTTGGTTTTCTTGTTCTCCTTGTTAGCTCCGAGCTGAGTAACAATCTTAGGAACACCACCGGGTTGTCCTGGATCTCTTTGTTGTTCACGGCTGCAGTGTCGTTTACGTTTGGACTGAACCTAAACAAGAGAGCCACGATGGTCTAAGAGTGCTTTACTAAGTTCAAGAGACACCAACTTTTGAAGACTTTACCCAATGAAACATTTTTGTTTATTCCACTTGACACATATTCAATCATTACTTAGATATTGTCTAAAAAATCATTACGACCAAGTTTCATCAATCTTGAGCCATAAAGTTGGCCTCTGGAGTGGTAACAAGTTTTTTCTAAGATTTTATCTGTTGACCTGGTCTTAAACGGTTGCAACCCTATAGAACAATGCCTTGATTAGTCAGGATAAACATTGTTCATATGTTCAATCAAGATTGAGTCATAAATCTGGCCTTTGAGCAGTGTTCTCCAGAAAAATTTGAGTAGCCAGTTAAATGTTAAAAGTAGCCAAAGTAGTTCACTAAGCAATACAAGAATATTATTAGTAGGGATGGCAACGAATACCGATTTCGGTATTCCAATATTCCGTCACCCTTCCGAACGAATATTCGGATATTCGGTCAACATCTGTTGGAAAAAGTCAACTTTGTTTACCGTACCATTACTCCATGAATTCTACTTTTGTTTTTACCGGAAGTTCAACGAAAGTGACTAAATATTGACACAGCGTTGCCGTCGCTAATTCGAAGCTGATTTTGTTGATTACTTTTTATTGTTAAAATTGAATGACAAAAACTGTTTTTAAACTATTAATATCGTACATCAACAATAGAACGAGAAACATAATATTACATGACGACAAAATAATTACATGACAAATCAGTTAGATCTACATATAATTAAAGCTGAACTTACACGAATTATGTACATAGCCACAACACACTTTGAACCTGTTTAACAGACTAAACAGTCAGTCTTTTAAAGTTGCCACGTTTAAAAGACACTTGGATCGGCGACTTCTTTTCGGATGATGTCGTGAAATACTTCCAAGCAGCGGAAGGCGTAGGTGGCATTTTGCTTGGACAGATATTTACTTTATGCCTGTAGCAATTATAATATTTTCAATTAAATGAGGGTGCAATACCAAAAACATTTCTTTAAGTATAATACCTGATTGAATATTGAGTAATTAATTAATTTTGGACCATACGATACGCAAATACTCATTAAAGGTTGAGTAAATTATTTTCTAAAAGCTTTTTTGATTGGACAACGTGATTATAACCATACGATCTGTTTTGTTTTTCACACCAAGTCGGCTCTTTCTTTACTCATTTAATCGTTGATCATTTTAAATGTAATTCGAGTAATTAGATCAAGACGGGTCGGTGTTTTAATTGCCATACGGTCTTATTTGTTTTTTACACAACGTTGGCTTTTCCTTTACTCATTTAATCTTTGATAATTTTAAATGTAATTCGAGTCATTGGATCAAGTGCAGGTCGGTGTTTTGATTGCCGACGCGATTTGCACCTATCATAATTTTGACACAAAGTGTCTGGCTTTGTTAGCGGGATTTATGACCGGTATACTGTCATCACCATAGCGACGCATTATCGCGCCAACCGGAATAAACATTATGACACGAGGAACAACGTTTTTGACAATGTTTGAAGCAAATTTTACGAATACAAAGTCTTTGAAATTACTCGATTTTTTATTTTTTCTTCCGAATATTCGATTCGGAAAACAGTATCCGAATATTCGGTCCGGGACGGAATATTCGGATATTCGTTGACATCCCTAATTATTAGCCTCGGTGACCTTGACCCCAGTGACCTCAAACCTCATCAAAAGGTAGAGGTCCATGCAAGGTACCAACATGCCAAATATGTAAGAGATCGGTAAAATATTGAAGGCGCTATGAGAATCTGTTACAAAAGTGTGACAGAAAAAATCAATTAATAGCCTCGTTGACCTTAACCCCAGTGACCCCAAACCTCATCAAAAGGTAGAGGTCCATGCAAGGTACCTACATGCCAAATATGTAAGAGATCGGTAAAATATTGAAGGCGCTATGAGAAACTTTTACAAAAGTGTGACGGAAGTAAGGAACCCCAAACTGGCAACTATATGCTCCCCGTATATATATACATGGGGACCATAAAAATGGGTGTTTTGCGGCGTTTCAATTGATGTTTTGGAGAAAAGTAGCCAGCATCTAGATTAAATGTAACCAGTGAAATCGCCGGCCGCCATTGTTTCTGGAAAACACTGAAGCCTTGGAGAGTTGTTACCAAACCACAAGCCCAAATCATTGTGCTTTCATAGAAAAAGATCAATGGCTACCTCACACCAATCATCCTTAGGCAGCTCTGTCTCCTTCTGTCCAGTGGATTTCGTCACAGGCAGTTCAATTTCACACAAACTGGTCACAGGACGACCTTTCTGGACTGGAACTGAAACTTGAATGTAACATATAGATGTAGAATGTAGAAACTCAGAGTTAAAGAGCAAAAACGATTTCATTCACAATGAAATCACCAAATCACCTAGAATCACCATGAAACACATGTATCCGTTATGTATTTCTATAAAACATATGGCGGATATGCTGACATTTTAAAATGTATAAACAGTAATACATTGTATTTATAAAGGACAAGAGCACCGCATTAAGGGTGCCACCCTCTGCTACGTGTGCAGTTTTGAATAAATGAAAGCTTGTCAGATTATTTTTTTTTTTAAAGGTCACAGTGACCTTGACCTTTGACCTAGTGACCCAAAAACAAATTTTTTAAATAAAATTCATTTTAATTATTAAATACTTACCTGTTATCGTATGCTTATACTTTCCAAGGGGAAATAACTCATCCCGAATTTTAACTGGGAATCTGCCACCTCAATACCGTAATACAGGCCAGGTTAAACATAGTGCAATGCAACCTAGCCAAAAATCGGTAACCAACCCTCAATATTCTTTCAATATATATACAAAAATATTAATCGAATAGCGGGGTGGGAGGTGGGACTTACCGATAACAGGTAAGTATTTAATAATTAAAATGAATTTTATTTAAAAAATTTGTTTTAATGTCATAAATACTGACCTGTTATCGTATGCTGATTTTGCAGCTGCGGTGGGAAGGTTCGTATATATTTTCCCAACACAGTAGAACCCATAAACAGGGTTATCAGCTAATGATATCAAGTAATCTTCGTTAAAACGGTATTAATTATGACTTCTCGGACAGAGTAATATGTCTATGTCGTAAAGAAGACACTACCATTAGTGAAACCACAACAAGCCCAAACATCTACAAATTGTTTTGTTGGCACTTCAGAAAACGAAGATAAAAAGATGACAAAGGTGGTCGGATTCCTCCAGTAAACAGCTTAGAGCACGTCAAAAAGTGCGGTGTGATTAATATATGCCCACAAAACAGACAGAGCTCTTAATTCATGCAGTCAGATCCTAAAAAAGAATGAATCCTTAGATAGGATAAGAGTAACTTTCCTTAGTCGAGGTCTAACCCCGAGAAATAGAAGCCGCAGACACATCTCCCCCCCCCTTTTTTGGGGAAATGAAGAGTGTCTTTTGAGAACCTCGAATGGACTTCCGACTAACACTGCTGAGATAGAACTTCAAAGCCCTGATTGCCCAAAGAAGTTTATCCTCATCTTCATGACTACCAGTTTAAGAAAAACTTGGAAACTTGAAGGTAGAAGCCATATAGAGGACTTGATATTAAGCAAGGAATCCTGTCTGACACAACAAAGTGAAAAACGACAATAGATCCAACTGGAATTGGTCGTATTCAACAGAAAAAGCATGAATTTCACTTCTCCGTATGGTAAAAGCCATAATAAGAAGGAAAACCGTCTTAAAATTATATTGGAACTGTTAATAAGCCTGATGAAAAAGGTTCATAGGGAGCTCATAAAGCATCCCAACATGTAACACAAGTCAAAACCGCTTAAGAAGGTAAAGGAACGAAAAACATAGTGTTGACGTTCCATAGTTTGGATCAGTTCCAAAATAGGTAAGACAGCACAGAGTTGGGATGACTTACACAAAAAAGGTATACGAAAGCATAATCTCTATCCTTTGATGAAGAAAAGAACATATTTCTTATCATCAAGAAAAAGATGAGAAAAACCTCTATGTATCTAGCAGAGTGATTAAGGTAATAACTATGCTCTCGAATACCCAGTAAAAAAATGAATTTCCATAGAACCTTTATACAGTTCTGATGGAATTATCCTTGCACAAGTAACAAGGATTGAAACACTTAACAGAACAAAAAATTTCTTCTGTAGAGATAACTAAAAGTTATTAATGGCCAGACATGTAGTGGCACATGTTTGGATCAGTAAAAATATGTCTCTATGAGATATGATATTTGACCTGTGAAGAAGTTTCCTGAAAATAATTGTACAGGAGACTTAAAAGGTTGTAGAACCATAATCCCATGGTTCATTAAGTACATTGCATGAAATTATGGAAAAAACTCAGTTATTGCAAAAACTCACCAAGAAGGCAATAATCGCCCACCCTGCTGGATCGATTTCTGTGAACTGCATTATTGACGTTGTTCAGCATACCGGTATACACTGCGATATACGATCGCATAACGCTAATTACTAGCGTTTGATGATAAACAACATTCTTTGATATACTATGTACACAATGCAACTTCACTGCCGCGCATGCGCAATTACATTATTTGAACCCAACGGAAAAATAATTCGAAAGAAAAAACTGCAGGACAAAACGTCCAACAGGGCGTTGAGACGACCTGGTATGAGTAAGACGATAGAGAAAATTTGTTGTTCTTGCAAAGAAAGACGAATAAGTTCCTGATTTCCAGTTACAAGGAGTGATAATATGATCACCTCCGTGTCTGTAAGTAAACCACGACCGATGTGTGATAGTTGAAACCATCACAAAGGAATCGTGAAATGTGTTGTAAATGAAAAACAGCTAAAAAGAATTTTCGCTTTTCAAGATGTAGATGTGCAGGTGATATTCATTAGGATACCACATAATTGAGAAAATCAAGATACGTTGTTCTATGTGATCGTCCATAACCTTCTCTGCTCACATCTGTATAAGATGTAAGGAAGGTTGCGGTAGAATAAACTATATTCTTGCCAAGATAATCTTCTAGTCTAGACACCACTGAATAGTGGTAAATAATGACAAAAAGATGGAAATCTGTGTCATTGAATAATCCCAAGATTAATACAATTATCTTAAAAATAAAGCTGAAACGGACATAAGAAAAGACGTCTCAGCAGAAGGACCGGTGACCGGACCGGTAAATACCGACCGGTGACCGGAACCATTTGACACGGATGGGTGGGCAAAGAAACCACGGCAAGCCGAACTTTCCCACTCCAAACACACTTGAAAATTGGTAGAATAGGACAGTGTTTAACACTTATAAGTTTATGACCTATCTACAGAATATAGCCTCTTCTTGAACCAATAACAGGCGCCTTTAAAATCCTGGATAATACAGGTCGCGAAGTCATCGATTTGCGAAGTACGGAAATATGATTGACAGTGGTACCTCCGGAATCGGAGGTGTGATGGCAGAAAAAGGTGAAAACCCTAGGAGTAACCTTAAGCGGGTCCACGCTTGCCGGTAGTAGAATGCATGGAAGTCTTAAATTCTGACTTGATTAATCCATTTACTTCAAGACTTCTAACCGGGACGAATTCCGAAAGGAATACGACCAGTTATAGGAAGACGGCCTGTTATGGCCAGAAGTGTAATAGAAGAATAACTTTAAGATGAGGTCCCTCCAGATCATAGGATCTAAGATCTGAGTTCAATAGGTCCTAAGCCATCTACAAGACTGTAGCCGCTATGCGGTCAATCTGATAGGCAATCCTATGTATCAGACCTTGTTGATTCCAGTAGCTTGAAAATATGCACTGTCGTAGGAGCAATAGAAAAGCAGAAGTCGATACAAAATGTCGTCTTGCTAATCCTGCTAGCGTCATTAATGTGTCCCAACTGTTCTGTGACACTGACTGCAAAGTCTGTAGCCGACAGGTAAAGGCGGTTAAAACAATTCATCCTTCGGGTCTCGAACATAAATAAATAGAGGTCAAATAGTAATGTTCGACCTCAATGCTAGTCTCCGAGCCCACTTCAGCCGATCTATCTGCAAGACCAGTAGTCTGCATGTAGCCGGTTGAGATAGAAGTACAAATAACAGATATAGCATGATTTGGTAACCATCGCCAGTAGAACATCAGTATTGAAAAACACAAAAAGTCATGTAGATTGTTGAATCCATAAAATATAGTATTCAATACAATCATAGCAAGGGGTATACAACTAGGTAATGTAGACGATACCCGTGATACTAAAAATTGACCGGTGAAAACACAGTGGAATACCGGTAATTGGTAACTGGTGACCGAACCGGACCGGTCAATGACCGGTAACTGTAGCCAGGTGAACGGACCAGTCATAATATGACCGCTGACGTTACCAGTTAAAGACCGAAAAATGGTGGAATCCATATGGTCTGATATCAATGTCAAGCACTGCTCGGAAAAAAAGATCGTGCCAAAAAATCCAATCCGATGGCGATGAGACATCACTTATTCTGACCGGTGATCAGTGATCGGTGATATGACCGATGAATGGTGAACGATGTCCATTGATCGGGACCGGTATAATATAACTGCGTCAGAATGGAAATATCTGGTGCAGAAGAATGACCATCCACGAAGTCATCTGATAATGTTAACCGGAAAACAACGGTAGATTATCAGTATTAATAGGCATAAGTGTCCTTGTAGTCGTAGTTGAGAAAAGAACAGCTTATCCCGAAGCCTGAAAGTTAAACGAACTAGTGTTCGTATACAACTACGGCTCAGTGACTGCAACATGTGTGGATGCCATAAGAAAAACCATCACACATGGAATGGAGACATGATATTCCTAAAGGAATAAAATGGAGAACGTCGATATGACCAGTAGGTTCATTAACGCCTACGTGAGAAGTGGCGACATCCATATAACTGCGATGCCGAAATATTGTTCGGCTACGCTGGAAATATTGTCTTCTACAATATTGTCTCCGTGAGCATTGACGTGATCGCTTACGAGCGTATCAACGCCGAGAACTGCTCAATGAAGGAGAGGTATGTTCGATAACTATCCTGTTGTGCTCGATGAAGTCCGCTGATGTCTACGTGAAGGTTGATGACGTCCTCGTTTCCTGCGATGTCGAGATCTGGATCGGCCGAGATGTGGATCGGCTGCGATGAGACTGAGATCTTCTAGAATAATTTCTCCGTGAGTGACGACGTTATGGCTTACGAGAGCCGCGACGATGAGAACTGCTCGACGAAGAAGAGCGTGTCCGATGTCTAATCCTTGATGATGACGATGTATTCGACGACAAATAGGAGAATAATTCAATGAAGAAGACCGAGTTCTTGACCGGTGACTGGTGTTATTGGTGGCAGGCCTAACTGATGACTGTTGACCGGTGATCAATGACCGGACCGGTGACATGACCGGACCGGTGATCAATGACCGGACCGGTGATCAATGACGTGACCGGACCGTTGACGTGACCGGACCGGTCACATGACCGGACCGCAATGACCGGACCGGTGACCGGACGGTCAGACGTCGATCAATGGTCCGTGATCAACGTCCCCAGTGACGTACCGGTCATATCATGACCAGTGTTGTCACCGGATAATGACCGTATGGCGGATGCCAAATGGTCCGGCATTGGTCGATGTCCTTGACCAATGCCATCGGGCAAAGACCGGCTGACGGGTGTCGCCATATGGTCTGATGTTGACCGACTGTCTAAGAGACTTAGCATAGTACGGTTGCGATCGTGCCCGATACCCGGTGACTGATACTGCAACTATCATCCATGATCTGCGAAGTCACTGGGTATTTATCCACTCTTGTTTCTGCGACCATCATGTAGTCGAATATATGAAAAACAAGAGCAAAGCATATTCAACCATAAACTGGTCACAGACCAGATTATCATACGGCACATAAAATCATTATTTGACCATAATGAAAATTATAATAATACTGCCGTAGATCATAAATTAAACAAAAGTTTAATTCAAAACAGATGAAAAATAAAATGACGATCAATTAGATTGTCATACGGAACGTTAAAATCATTATTGCACACAATGGCAAATGATAAACAATCTGTCAATACATTAGAAGAACATGCTTTGCACGTTCTAGCAATGTATTAGAAGAGCACGTTTTACACGTGGTCGTTCGCACCAAAACACCCAGCATGGTAGAAATAAACCATTGTTTAATAAAAACAAGCATGGCTTACCTTTTACAAATGAAACAAAATCCATTAAATCCACACAAATTAATCCTAATGAGAAATAAAAAGATAAATAACACAATTTATCTATTCAAAACACCAATCAACCAAGTGAAAAACAATATTTTAATTCAGAGCCGTAAAAGACACGTATACACCTGGTTGATCCGGAAAGAATATTGAGGGTTGGTTACCGATTTTTGGCTAGGTTGAATTGCACTATGTTTAACCTGGCCTGTATAACGGTATTGAGGTGGCAGATTCCCAGTTAAAATTCCGGATGAGTTATTTCCCCTTGGAAAGTATAAGCTTACGATAACAGGTCAGTATTTATGACATTAAAATGGGTGTGGCGTGTAGAACTTATCAAGGTGCATCTACATGTTAAGTTTCAAAGTTGTAGGTGGAAGCAATTTGATTTTAGAGCCAATGTTCAAAACCTTAATAAAATGTTAAGGTTTTAGCACAGCGCAGACAGCGGACTACGAGCTGGCTATGACAATACCTCGGGTTTCTCCGAAAACACTGAGCTAAAAATGCCACATCCATTATGTTTCATTGACCGGATTTATTCCGAAGCATGGAACAAAATATTACAGAGAAACATACAAATTTCTTTTATAAGTTTCACTGTTATTGTTTACTGTTGACAAACTTCCCTATTAACAAGAGCATCGCATTAATTAAACCAAATTTCATGCTCAATCATCCTATAGGAATTACAAATAATATCATTACCAGCTTTATCAACTGCAGACAAGAGTGGGTTTGTAAAATCAGCTGTTCTGTTTTTATTTGCCAAAGATGTAGTATTGGTAACCATGGAAACAGACTGGTTGTGTCGTGAGATGTTGATGGGCCGCTTTGTGTTGTGTACCAGTGTGAATGAAGGCGCGTAGTCGTCTACTTCATTGTCCCAATTCTCACCAGATGCCAAGAAGTTGGACATCGAGGGCTTTGGGGTGTTGACAACTGAGTTCAATGAGCTAAAACAATCACAGAGGGATAAATTTTACAAAACACATGTATTGTATCATCAGTAATCTAAGATAGAAAATGTGCAAAATAAAGATATTTATATTTACAGAATTATTGCACTGGGTCAATTACTTGAAAGAAGCAGATGTTCTAACGGATTGACATAATTTAAAATAAAACTGCACAAAATGAGATTTATACGTCTGAAAAAGTGACTTGAGCAAGGAAGACATCTTTTTCTCCAGAATGTTACAGGTAAAACTAAACAAGAGGGCCAAGATGGCCCTAGTTCGCTCACCTGAGAGGAGTTGGTTCATTCAATCTTTACCAAACGTCAAACTTGACCTAGATATTGTCCAGACAAACATCCTGGTCAAGTTTCATCATTATTTAACCAAAACTCTGGCATAAGGAGTGTTTTTGTTTTTGAAAAATTTGTCCTGGTGACCTATATTTTGAGTTCACCCCCCTTGCCAAACATTGCTTACAAAAACAAATATTATGACCAAGATTCATAAAATCTGAAACAAAATTGTGACCTCTAGAGTGTTTACAAGAATTTTGTATAATATAATTAAAATTTGGACAATCTAAGGGCAATAATTATGGCATTAATTATGTGATATATATAAAACCAATCTTTGTACCAAGTTTCATGATGATTGGGCAAAAAATTTGATTTCTAGAGTGTTCACAAGCTTTTTTTACTATATAAATATAAGAAAACTGCCCCACCGGCAGCCATGTTATTCAACTAACCGGAACCATTTTCGAACTCAACTCTCATATCAAGGAAACAAATGTTTTGACCAAATTTCATGAAAATTGGGCCAAAAATGTGACTTCTAGAGTGTTCACATGTTTTCACTATATACTTATAGAGAAAAATGCCCTGCCCACTGGCGGCCATGTTTTTTCAACAATCTGGACCATTTTCGAACCCGTCCGGTATATCAATAAAACCAATATTTTGACCAACTTTCATAATGATTGGGCAAAAATTGTGACTTCTAGAGTGTTTACAAGGTTTCTCTGTAGCCAAATAAGGAAACCTGCACCCCCCCCCCCCTGGCAGCCATGTTATTCAACTGACCGGAACCATTATCAAATTTAATTCTCATATCAAGAAACAAATGTTCTGACCAAATTTCATGAAAATTGGGCCAAAAATGTGACTTCGAGAGTGTTCACATTTTTTCATTATATACATATAGAGAAAAATGCCCGGCCCACTGGCGGCCATATTTTTTCATGATCTGGACTTTTTTCGAACTCGTCCAAGATACCAATAAAACCAATGTTTTGACCAACTTTCATGATGATTGGGCAAAAATTGTGACTTCTAGAGTGTTTACAAGGTTTCTCTATAGCCAAATAAGGAAAACTGCCCCACCCACTGGCGGCCATGTTTTTCAACGGACCAGAGACACTTTTAAACTCAACCAACATATCATTAAGACAAACATTTTGACAAAGTTACATGAAGATTGGGCATGAAATGTGACTTCTACAGTGTTTACAAGTTTTTTTTTGACCTAGTGACCTAGTTTTTGACCCGGCACGACCCAGTTTTGAACTCGACCGAGATTTCATTGGGACAAAGCTTCTGACAAAGTTTCATGAAGATCGGACAATAAATGTGGCCTCTAGAGTGTTTACAAACCAAATGTGGACGACGGACGGACAGACGACGGACAAAGACCGGTCACAAAAGCTCACCTGAGCAATCAGGTGAGCTAAAAAGACATACTCCCTTAAACGACATATTTATATGTAATTTGGATAATTTTCTTATGTGTGGCATAGAAAAGTATTTACAACTAGAAATGGCGCGGCAGAGGCCGACGCGTATCCCCACGCCGAATGTTTGACCTAGGTGTGCCCCAGGGTTGGTAATGGGGCCATGCATAGCTGAGATTGACCGTATTGTCATAAGAGAAGTTCATCATCAATTAGAAGTGAATTGGTGTAGAAATGAAGAAGTTATAGTAAAAGGCAATTTTGGGTGGGTGTGACATATGTGGGCAGGGCGCCCCAGGGTTGGTAATGGGGCCATGCATAGTTGAGATTGACCGTATTGTCATAAGAGAGGTTCAGTATCAATTTGAAGTGAATCGGTGTAGAAATGAAGAAATTATAGTAAAAGGCAATTTTGGGTGGGTGTGGTCTATGTGGGCGGGGCGCCCCAGGGTTGGTAATGGGGCCATGCATAGTTGAGATTGACTGTATTGTCATAAGAGAAGTTCAATATCAATTTGAAGTGAATCGGTGTAGAAATGAAGAAATTATAGTAAAGGCAATTTTGGGTGGGTGTGGTCTATGTGGGCGGGGCCCCAGGGTTGGTTATGGGAACATGCATAGTTGAGATTGACCCTAATGTCATAAGAGAAGTTCAGTATCAATTTGAAGTGAATCCGTGTAGAAATGAAAAAATTATAGTAAATGGAATTTTTTGGTGGGTGTGGCCTATGTGGGCGGGCGCCCCAGGGTTGGGATTGGGGCCATGCATAGTTGAGATTGACCCTAATGTCATAACAAAAGTTCAGTATCAATTTGAAGTGAATCCGTGTAGAAATGAAAAAATTATAGTAAATGGAAATTTTTGGTGGGTGTGGCCTATGTGGGCGGGGCGCCCCAGGGTTGGGAATGGGGCCATGCATGGTTGAGATTGACCGTATTGTCATAGGTGAGGTCCAGTATCAATTTGAAGTGAATCGGTGTAGAAATAAAGAAGTAAATGTAAAATAACCTAAAAAAATGAGTGATAATTTCTGACGCGGCCCCACCCCAACCCCTATAACTTTTGACCCAGGGGTCAGATCAAAATTCCAAATAGTGCAGGGTCGCACATATGCTCATAGCTACCATGTGTGTAAATTTCAAGGTTCTAGTGCTTTTAGTGTAGGAGGAGATAGTGGCCAGGACGGACGGACAGACGGACGGACAGACGGACGGACGGCGGAGATCACCACAATATCCCCACCTTTTTTTCAAAAAGCGTGGGGATAAAAAGCATTAAATACAAAGTCTGCAAACATTTAATTGTATTCAAAATTACTGTTATGATAGCCAAAGGTAGGAAGCCAAAGCTGTACCTAGGTGCAGTGGGGCGAGAAGACTGGCTCTGAGACCTCGACCTGTTGCCCGACCTTCCTGAGGGCTGAAATGTTGAGCTCCCATCTTGGGAGGATTGATGGCGACTTCTTGAACGTGACCCATTCTTTTGTGAATTGGCACTGTCTTCCTGTAGGGAAGACCTATTTAGTGACTTTGGTAAAAGGGGAATATTAGGTCGTGAAACCCAGATTCGGGGATTTTTTTTTTGTGAATTTTGTTTATGTCAAACAAAAATTTAATCATATCTGCAACAACTGCATTCCCTTAATTTGTATGTAAATAATATGACATTGATAAGATACTCACAATAATAGATTACATAATCTGTGGATTAAAACAGTAACGTTTTTTACAGATATTTTTGCTAGTATTTTAAACAATACTTAGGGGTAATGATTGCTATGTAGCTTGGGGTATGGATCCTATCATGAAACTCAACAACTGCAAATGAAAACTCTGAATTATACCAGTCCCAAAGTGGTGCATTAAATGATATTATATAAAAGAAACTTAATTCAATGTTTCTAGTACAGAAAGTCATCTACAGGACATTGAGGGCCCTATTGAATGCAAGATAGTAGCTACATAGCTTCAGAAATTGCTTATTGATTGTTCACCACCTGATTGTTGACTACGAGTGACTGACAGGATGTGACCACAAAAATATCTTTAAAACTGTTACTCTTAAGTGAGCTATTCTACTTATTTGATTAAAATAACTGACATATTTAACAAGAGATGTGTTTGTCAGAAACACAATGCCCCCTATTGCGCCGCTTTGAAGCCATATATTTGACCTATTACCTTGAAGGATGACCTTGACCTTGATTTTTCACCACTCAAAATGTGCAGCACCATGAGATACACATGCATGCCAAATATCAAGTTGCTATCTTCAATAATGCAAAAGTCATTGCAACACTTTAACCAAGGTTAAAGTTTTGGGAAGGAAACACACACAATGACAGACACACAGACAGACAGACAGACAGGACAAAAACAATATACCCCCTCTTCTTCGATAAAGGGGGCATAAAAAGTTTTGATAAAACTTTAACGAAGGTTAAAGTCTAAGGAAAGAAAAATACAATATTTGACCTTTGACCTTGAAGGTTGACCTTGACCTTTCACCACTAAAAATGTGCAGCTGAACGAGAAGTAAGTAAAAGATTGAAAGGAGAAATGATTTTTTTTTTAAATTTGACCTTTGACCTTGAAGGATGACCATGACCTTTCACCACTTAAAATGTGCAGCTCCACGAGATACACATGCATGCCAAATATGAAGTTGCTGCGTTCAATATTAAAAAAGTTATGATAAAACTTAAACAAAGATTAAAGTTTTAGGGAAAAGAAATACAATGATATTTGACCTTGATAGATGACATTGACCTTGACTTTTCACCACTCAAAATGAGCAGCTACATGAGATACAAATGCATGATAAATATCAAGTTGGTAGGTTCAATATTGCAAAAGTTATCAAACTTTAACCAAGGGGGCCTAAAAAGTTGATGACTGAATATGGATAAAACAACAAAATGTCCTGTAAAATTTGTACAACTTGTACAGCTAGTAAATTTAAGCCATTCTATATGTGAAATATCTTTGTGATTTCACTTGCAAAGTATTTAATAACGAATCAACGTACAGCGTACCTGTTTCTTCACATTAATCCATTCTGCAGTGCTGCCAACTGGAGGTGTAGGGACCTTCCTTGGTGGTTGACCGATATGGTCAAGGCTGGCCACTGACCGCGCCACTTGGCTACTCACACCAAACACCAGGTGGTCCACAACCCTAGTTTGCCTGTTCTCGTGCTGGTGTCTGCTGGCATACTCTGGCATGAAATCCACATTCTGTTTCTGACTGGTGGCTTTATTCACAGTTTCTGGTGATAATAAAGATGGCCATTCTTCTTGAACATTGGTGTTCATGCTTGATTGATTACCAAAGTGGGGCTGCTGCGGTGGTTTGTTTTTAAATACTTGCCTTGGAGGTTTAGATGATGTGCGTAATGGTTTGGAATTCACATCTTCAAAATTTGATAAATCTGGCATGTCCGACAGTCTGATGAAATTTGTGACCTGTCCCTTCTTATCATCATCAGCAACACCTTTCTCGCTCCTGTCATCTTTCACTTTTTTGACTTCTCTAACCTTACTTATTGCAGCATTGTTGTTGCAGTCTTCTTGAGCATTTATCTCTACAGGTTTAATGATGGGCGCACTACTCAAGGCAAAATACTTGGTAATGCAAGGCTTGTTTTCTTGAGCAGATTCTTCATTTTGCTCAGCAGACAGAGAACTATCTACGTATTGACTCGCCAAGCTTCCAGAACTACAAACTTTACCACAGTTGTCATTGGGCATAGTCTTGCTCAGTCCAGGACGTCTCAAAGGCTTCAAGCTGTTGTCTGCATTGTTCTGTAGTTCAGCTATAACATTTTTGTGGGTAAATCGTTTCTCCGGGATAATACAAGTCTCACTCACTCCTATGGTACCTGTGTTTTGATCTTTATTTACTGTAGATGATCCAACCTCAACAGATGCATTTCCAATTTTCTTCTCATTACCTTTTTCTCTGGCAACCATGCCTAACCCAGGAGGAGCTTTAACAAAGTTAGCCCCTTCCTCCATGGTCCTTGGAGCAACAGCCCCTACCTCCATGGTCCTTGGAGCAACAGCCCCTTCCTCCATGGTCCTTGAAGCAACAGCCCCTTCCTCCATGGTCCTTTGAGCAACAGCTGTATAGGGTTGGTCTGTACTCTGTACATTTGAATTCTTATTGACTTGTGTTTCTATACTCTGTTCTGGTGGTTCAACACCACTGAACTGAGGTAGAGGTCCCTGCTGAGGCAATACAAAACCAGAATACATGCCTGCACCACTCTGCTGTAAATGCATCCCCAGTAAGTTTGTCTGGTTCATGGCAAGCTGCATCAGCATGTCTGGCCTGGCAGCCAACTCAGGATAGGCCTGAAGCAGCTGCTGACAAACTGAGTGGTACAGCATGGGATTTACATTAGGCACAACCGGTATCCCACATGGTAGATACGGACCAAAGGCTGAATTGCTTGGTATGACTTCACCAAAATTGCATTGACCTGAAACGTATGATGTCACTTCAGGAACAGTTGAACTGGCACCAGGAACATTGGAATCCGAAGCAAGGACATTGGTTTTAGACACTGTTTCATAGGAATCAGTATCAGTGGAAACAGGTGAGTGCATATCCACAACAGGAAGTGATGTATCAAAAGCAGTTGCTTGTATTTGGTCAGTCACAAGTGAAATGTTATTGTCAAGTGATTTTTCTGGTGAGACATATACTTCTGATGGTTCAATAGCTTGTTCATATTTGTGAGCAGTTTCTTTAGAATTGATACTATTTCTACAGATGTCAAGTGTGCTTCCAGATTTGTTTCCCCTTTCAGTTTTTGAAGCAACATTAACTTGTTCTAACGCAGGAGATATGTCATTAAACTCATCTTCGTCAATGTTGTCAATGACTTCCATATAATCACGGCTGCTCTTTGGGTTATAGTTTGAAATTGCATCAATCACATCATATTCAGCACCCATAGTTTTTGCCATATATTGCTCAATATTGTCTATGTTTTCTTCCAGTCTTACAAACTTTTCATTCAGATCATTTTCCTGTTTAACAGGGACAGACTCAGCCTCAGATGTCCCGTCACCAATGCCACATTCATTTAACACCACAGAACTCCATTTGCCATATATGTTATCACCATCTTGCCTTTGAACATCAGAATTTGCTCTTGTTTGTTCTTTTACTATCTTTTCATTTCGTTTCTGCTCAATGTTATCTTCAGAATTAACTTTCTCAAGACCAATGACTGTGTCTTCAAATGACCTGGTTTCCATTTTTCCTCTGCTCAATGTATCTTCCTCCTCTGATAAAAATCTTTGCTCATGATGTTCATTGGGCACCACATTGATGTCTCCATAAGCTACAGTATTGTCTTCATGATCTTGTTCTTGTTCAGACTCTCCTTCATGTATTGATTTTTCCAGCCCTGGTGTCCAGCTATTAATTCGATCTGTGATTCTTTCCCATCGAGAGTTTCTTTCTAGTGTTATCCGTTCTTGCTCATCAAAAAGAGCTATAACTTGCTTAAAAGCGTCAATGACCTCATTCAAGGTCATTTGGTCCGACTGTGAATCATCATGTTGAGATGAGGCTCCCTCTGGAGGAGTCTGGGCCATCTTTGACCCAGGCACAGATTGATGGTCAGCATCTGACAGGGCATCAGGCTGAAAAATGGAGAACAACACGGCAATTGATAAGTCGTCCAGCTTCTTAGTGATCGACTGCAGGCACCATCCTTTTTTGCAAAGAAAACGGGTATCTTTATGAAAGAAACGTCGAGTCTACACAAGAAAGAGACTCAATTATTTAGTTTTTGACCCCACTAGACCTTGACATAATCTTGGCCTAGATAAGTTTCAATAAGAATGGATATACAAGTCAGACAACAGAAGACATTAGGTGATCACAATAAATAAGCATGAGCATTACACCATTAGCACTTTGTACTAGGGCTGTAACGAATAAACTAGGTGACGAATACGATACGTATCACGAATACAGGGTGGCGAATACGAATATTTATTAGCGAATATGAATTTCAATGAACAAAAGTAATACTGACAACTTGACATGACATTATATAGTATGAAACTATGAGTATTTGTCAATTTGATTAATTGAGTATGATTGCATACTGAAAATATGAAAGATAACACTTTGAAATAACAAAACACTGACTAGAACTGCTTAAACTTTGAACACAGTTTTGAAACTTTTGAGATAACATGACTAGTACCAATAAAATCCTTGAGTAGAACAATTAAGAGTCAACAGTTGACACATTAGTGACAGTACCCATTTACATTTTTTAATGAGCATTTGCCAGATAGGTGATGTAGATGATATTTCAATGTCACCCATCTGACATATGCTCATTTGATATATTGAATAAAAGAAACAATAGAAAAAGTATTGAACAAGAAAAAGAAATTTCATCTGCTAATCCTTTGTGTGTATGTTTGAGCAGCAAATCACTCGTATTTACCTAAATAAACATTTAACAACCATCGAAAGATTTTTCAATTCAATGTCGTAAATATTCAACTGGTGCCCGCCATTTTTGTTGATAATCTCACTGTGTAACATAGTGGGTGGGGTAAACATGATGAAAAACGTTGGAATAAGAAGAACATTTAAATATAGGGGTTTATTGTATGAACCTTCATTTGTAAGGTAAGATAAGATGATTAAACTTCCATACTCGAAACCAGGTTGTTTGTATTCGTCAAATATTCGGTTGGGGAGGTGGCAAATATAGAATACGATTCTTTCTAAGCTGTATTCGAGTAATTCGAATGTATCCTTACAGCCCTACTATGTACATAGGTGAGCTAAATGAAAATGCCCAATAAACAAGAGCACAGCATAACGGTTGCCAACGCTTGGTTGCGAGTGCAGTTTTGAATAAATGAAAGCTTGTCAGATTTAAAAAAAAAAATTTAGAGGTCACAGTGACCTTGACCTTTGGCCTAGTGACCCCAAAATGGGTGTGATGTGTAGAACTCATCAAGGTGCGTCTACATATGAAGTTTCAAAGTTGTAATTGGAAGCACTTTGATTTTAGAGCCAATGTTCAAAAGGTTAAAAAAATGTAAAGGTTTTAGCACGACGCCGGAAGACGAGCTGGCTGACAGTACCTCGGGTTTTCTCTGAAAACAGCCAAGCCAAAAATGAAAACAATTCCTGTCATAACAGAAGTGGAATGAGAACATTCTGCATTTATTATCTTCCATTTCATTTTAAGATAATCAGATTACAATACCAAAACACAGACCTCATTTTGGTCATTGGTAAGCTTCAAAATCTCGTCTAGTGTGTCTGCCAACTCTTCCCGGGGCACCAATTGTCCAGACATGCCCTGCGTCTCAAAGGCTGAGGCAGAGGGAAAACTGTCGATGATTCCACCCAAATGCTGCTCTACGTCTAGAACATCACGAACGTCTTCATCATCAGAAGAGAGCGAGTCATGGCCCAATGCCTGGGCACCAACATTGATGTCTGGACCCTTGAGACAACCAGTTACATCTGGAGGTGCCTGTCATACAGTAAGAGAAAGTCATAGACCTTTACAAAATACAATTAGTTGGTCCTTTATTTAAGGCAAGTGACCAATTGCCAAAACAGCACAATACAAAACAACATAAACACATAAAATAAAGCTGGGGTCACCGCCTTGGAACAGTCAATGCAAAGCATTGGGGGTTTAAACCGGTTTTAGAGCGCTCAACCTCACCCTTGGCCCAGCAATATTCATGATACATTTAAGTGTAGATAAAATTTAACCTCATAGCATTGCAACTCAAATTAAACAATAATAAAAGGAAATTAAAATTTAATTACTCAATCGTAGGAAAGAGACCAGAGCAACAGAGTTACAACTTTTTGAGGAACGATGAAATGAAACTACGAACAAGTGTCAACTGCATTCCGTCTTTATAGAAAGATTTTAGAATATAGCATCACAAAGTTAATATTTCACATCATCATTTCGCAAATACAGGAAGAAGCAGCAATAATAGGTGTAAAAGTTCAATATTACATAGCTTGGTTGTTTATGTGACTGCTAAAATATAAATCAAACAAGAGCTTGTCACAGCAGTGCCAAATCCCCCCCGAAATGTGTTTGCTTGTATGACAACATTTGTTTTAGAGAGTAGAATAATATTTGTAAAAACAAATAAAGGGAGATAATTATTTATGCTCCGGACAAAAATTTACTTTGAAATTAAATAAAGGGATATATTTCAAACACTAAGGTAGATAGAGTTATGGTTCTGAGTCACTGCACTTCTCCTACTTGCCATCTGTTTAAGTTTCAGGTTTCAAATAAATCCATTCAGTAGATTTAGAGTTATGCTCCGGACAAAAATTTACTTTTAAATTATATAAAAGGGGAGATAATTAAAAAACTAAGGTAGATAGAGTTATGGTTCTTGGTCTTTTAGTTGCCATATATTTATATTTCAAGTTCCATGTTAATCCCTTTAGTAGATTTAGAGTTATGCTCCGGACAAAATTTACTTTTAAGTTTTATAAAAGGGGAGATAATTCAAAAACTAAGGTAGATAGAGTTATGGTTCTTAGTCACTGTCAGGTAAGTGTTGTTGTGATCATAAATAAAGAAGTTATGGAGATTTAAGCAAAATGTTCAATTATTTAAGTGTATAAGGGGCCATAATTATGTCAAAATGCTTGATATAGTGGTCTGTTCTTGTTTATAGGTTGGGGTGATGTTGGTAAACAAGTATGCAACATATAAAACCAATATGTCAAAGGATATAGGAAATATTTGGGGTAATACGCAAACTTTAACATAGATTTATCAATAATATGCATATTCTAAGTATAAAAGGGGCAATAATTATGACAAAATGTTTGATAGAGTTGTCTGCTCTTGTTTATAGGTTGGGGTGATGTTGGTAAACAAGTATGCAACATATAAAAGCAATATGTCAAGGGACAATGAAAATAAATGGGGTAGTACAAAAACTTTAACATTTGATGCATATTCTAAGTGGAAAAGGAGCCATAATCATGACAAAATGCTTGATAGAGTTGTCTGCTCTTGTTTATAGGTTGGGGTCATGTTGGTTAACAAGTATGCAAAATATGAAAGCAATATGTTGAGGGACAAAGAAAATATTTCGGGTAGTACGAAAACTTTAACATTTGCACGCTAACGCAGAAGCTTACGCCAACGCAGACGCTCACGCCGACACCGGGGTGAGTAGGATAGCTCCACTATATATATTTCATATATAATAGTCGAGCTAAAAACTAAGGTAGATAGAGTTGTGGTTCTTGGTCACTGCACTTCTCCTAGTTGCCATCTGTTTATATTCTAAGTTTAAAGTAAATCCATTGAATAGATTTGGAGTTATGCTCCCGGCAAAGTTTCAGACGGACGGACAGGACC
Organism: Dreissena polymorpha; assembly: GCF_020536995.1. NCBI lineage: Eukaryota > Metazoa > Mollusca > Bivalvia > Myida > Dreissenidae > Dreissena > Dreissena polymorpha. Next base: position 98,863,995 of record NC_068355.1, read on the forward strand.
AATTAAAGGGCCTTCAACTGACTTAAGGTGAAAATATAGGAATAAATATAGGAATTTTTGCATCAAAATAAAGGAGGTTTGTGCTTGTTTAGGGTTAAAATATAGAAATTTACGGTAAAAAGTAATGTTCTAGAGATATGTAAAGAACTTCTTACTTACTTGTTTTCTGTCAATAATCATTAAATTCATGTTTTATTTAACAAAACAGTCCCTTATCTTCACCACCAAGGCAGATATGCTGATGCAGCAACACACTGTGGTCATCAATGTGGACACCTGAATTTTGTTTATTAAAATAGTTAACAATCAACAAAACACAAAACATAAATAAACATAGTTTTACAACCTATAAACATTACATAGAGTGCAACATCACATTAATAATGAAATTTATTGAAACCGAAAACATGAATCACATACATGTAGTATCATATCATGGTATATAATATAAATTCTGTATTTTATGCACATTAAAGTTTCTATACACTCTTCCATCAAACATTTTTAGGACATGAAAAAAACACCAAAACATCCTATATGATAAAATTTACATACAGAATATAAGATTGTTCTGGCAGCTTCTGTATATAAAAATATTTGAAATTGAACATCAACATATTTTATTGAACAAAATTGCACTGTGTAATTAATACCAATCGTAAAACAATCTAATCTCATCGGTATCAGACACACAATGGTAGATGCATATCTTGACTAGAAATGGCGCGGCAGAGGCTGACGCGTATCCCCACGCCGCATGTTGTTAGTAAAATCTCTGACCTGGCCCCACTCGAACCCCCATTACTTTTGACCCAGGGGTCAGATCAAAATTCCAAATAATGCACTGTTACACATGTGCTCATAGCTACCATGTGTGTACATTTCAAGGTTCTAGTGCTTATGGTGTAAGAGATAGTGGCCACCACAGACGGACAGACGATTGAGATGACCACATAATCGTAGAAAGCGTGGGGATAAAAACAAGAATAAGATGCTATGGTAAACATGACAAAATGACAATTAAACATCTCTATAAAGTAAATTATTCTACAAGACTTCCAATGCCCTAAAATAATTTCCAATATTCAAAAGAATTGGAACCCTGTAGATATGCTAAATTCCATCTAAGATCAGGAAGAGCATTAAATATCCCCTAGCAGGGCATCCCTTGGGAAAGACCTGTTAAAACTATCTGCTAGGATTTGTTCTCACCTTCGAAATGATTGCATTTTTCTTCATCAAAGGTGTCCATATAGATATCACTATGGTGTACAACAGCACACCTGCAAGATGGTGATGCTTTGGAAGAGGAGGGACAGCTATTTAAACTGTAAATTAAAATATCTAAAAGCAGTATTACTTTTTAAAAGTATTTTTTTTAAGAGGAAATTTTCAGAACAAAAGGAAAAAAGTCAAAAATATAGGAAAATATAGGAAATATAGGTTTTGAAAAATATAGGAAAATTCTCCAAAATATAGGAAAATATAGGAATCAGTTGACGGCCTGCAATTACTAAACCCCCTTCAAATTTTTTTCGGCGGTGATAACAAGAAACGCCTGTCAGAGAGAAAATAAAATAAAAATTGAACACTATAAACCCAATGACCTATGCATGTAGATTAAAACAGTGAAAGGTTGTCGTATGAAGCAATATATAAGCGATGACGTCACAAAAATCAATGTAGCCAGGAACAGTGAAAGAGTATCGTATGACGTTATTGAGAAGCAAATACACGATGACGTGAACAAAATCCAGGGGCAGTACTGTGAAATAAAAATAAAAATATTTAAGGGGCGGTACTGTAAAATTGAATTACCAATAAAACCAGCTAAGGTGATTAAATATTTAAGAATAAAAACGTATACAATGGTAATTCCATTAATGATTCCAAATTTTAATAGAGGAAAGATATATCGAAAACCAACAAGCACGTGTTTTTAAGTACGTTAAATAACATCATATCCTTTTGATAACAAGAAGGCCAAGATGGCTCTAGTTTGCTCACCTGAGGAGTCGGTTCATTCAATCTTTAACAAATTCAAACTTGACCTAGATATTGTCAAGACAAACATCCTGGTCAAGTTTCATCATTATTTCATCTGGGAGTCATGATCAATGTACCTATGAAGTTTCATGATCCTAGGCGTAAGCATTCTTGAGTTATCATTCGGAAACCATTTTTCTTAGTTGAGTCACCGTGACCTTGACAGCCATTGTGTGAATACGTTTTTTGGCACTGTGACCTTGACCTTTGACCTAGTGACCTGATAATCAATAGGGGTCATCTGCGAGTCATGATCAAAATACCTAAGAAGTTTCATGAACCTAGGCATAAGCGTTCTTGAGTTATCATCCAGAAACCATTTTACTATTTCAGGTCACTGTGACCTTGACCTTTGACCTAGTGACCTGAAAATCAATAGGGGTCATCTTCGAGTCATGATCAATGTAACTATGAAGTTTCATGATCCTAGGCATAAGCGTTCTTGAGTTATCACCTGGAAACCATTTTACTATTTCTGGTCACTGTGACCTTGACCTTTGACCTAGTGACCTCAAAATCAAAATGGGTCATCTACAAGTCATGATCAATGTACCTATGAAGTTTCATGATCCTAGGCCTAAGCGTTCTTGAGGTATCATCCGGAAACCATTTTACTATTTTGGGTCATCATGACCTTGACCTTTGACCTAGTGACCTGAAAATCAATAGGGGTCATCTAAGAGTTATGATCAATGAACCTATGAAGTTTCATGATCCTAGGCCTAAGCGTTCTTGAGTTATCATCCGGAAACCATTTTACTATTTCAGGTCATCGTGACCTTGAGGTCATCTTAGAGTTATGATCAATGTACCTATGAAGTTTCATGATCCTAGGCCTAAGCGTTATTGAGTTATCATCCGGAAACCATTTTACTTTTTCAGGTCATCGTGACCTTGACCTTTGATCTAGTGACCTGAAAATCAATAGGGGTTATCTGCGAGTGATGATTGATGTATCTACGAAGTTTCATGATCCTAGGCATAAGCGTTCTTGAGTTATCATCCGGAAACCATTTAACTGCTTTGGGTCACAGTGACCTTGACCTTTGACCTAGTGACCTGAAAATCAATAGGGGTTATCTGTGACTCATGATCAATGTATCTATGAAGTTTCATGATAATAGGCATAAGTGTTCTTGAGTTATCATCCGGAAACCATGTTACTATTTTGGGTCATCGTGACCTTGACCTTTGACCTAGCGACCTGAAAATCAATAGGGGTCATCTGCGAGTCATGATCAATGTACCTATGAAGTTTCATGATCCTTGGCATAAGCGCTCTTGAGTTATCATACAGAAACCATCTGGTGGACGGACAGACCGACATGAGCAAAACAATATACCCCCTTTTCTTCGAAAGTGGGGGGGGGGGGGGGGGGCATAATGAGAAAACTTCCCACCTCCCAGCAGCCATGTTATTCAACTGACTGGGACCATTTTTTAACTCAACTCTCGTATCAAGGAAACAAATGTTCTGAGCAAATTTCATGAAAATTGGGCCCAAAATGAGACTTCTACCAATGTTTTGACTAACTTTCATGATGATTGGGAAAAAATTGTGACTTCTAGAGTGTTTACATGGTTTTTCTATAGCCAAATAGGGAAAACTGCCACTACATACATATAGAGAAAAATGCCCCGCCCACTGGCGGCAATGTTTTTTCACCGATCTGGACCATTTTCAAACTCGTCCGAGACATCAATTGAACCAATGTTTTGACCAACTTTCATGATGATTGGGCAAAAATTGTGACTTCTAGAGTGTTTACAAGGTTTCTCTATACATGTAGCTAAATAAGGAAAACTACCCCACCCACTGGTGGCCATGTTTTTCAACGGATCGGAACCACTTTTGAACTCAACCAAGATATCATTAAGACAAACATTTTGATAAAGTTTAATGAAGATTGGGCATGAAATGTGACTTCTATAGTGTTTACAAGGTTTTTCTTTTTTTTGACCTAGTGACCGAGTTTTTGACCCAGCACAACCCAGTTTCAAACTCGGCCGAGATTTCATTGGGACAAAGCTTCTGACCAAATTTCATGAAGATGGGACAAGAAATGTGGCCTCTAGAGTGTTTACGAGCAAATGTTAACAGACGGACGGACATACGGGGGACAAAGACTGGTCACAAAAGCTCACCTGAGCAATCAGGTGAGCTAAAATTAAGTTAATTAAATTGAAAAGTTTAATATAAACATTTTCTTTAAGATATTTAAATTTGAAAACACGCTTCAAAACATCTCTATAAAATGATGGGTGGGAAATTCCATTAATTAAATGCCATTTTAAAGAAACATTATATTTTGAAATTAAATCACCATACTTTGAAAGAAATTTAGCGAATTTACTTCTTAGGTTATGATACAAAAAAACTTGTTTTAGCAATTTCATGTTCTTACCAAGTTTCTTAAAGATTGGACTAAAAATGTGACTTTAAGAATGTTATCAAAGTTTCACTTAAGCAATACAAGAGCCATGTTAACATGGCCATCCCCGCCGAAATGTGTTTGCTTGTATGAGAACATTTGTTTTAGAGAGTAGAATAATATTTGTCATGTGTCATCTATTTATATTTCAAGGATCAATTAGTTATATAGGGCTGGAGTTATGTTGCAGATAATAAAATATATGGAAATGAAAGAAAGTGAGGTAATTAAAAAAGAAGACTATAAACAGTTACTGTTCTTGATCACTGTATTTTTCCTTAAACTTATCTATTCATTTTACACGAAATACTTCAGTGTTCAAAATAAAATATTTTTGTAAAGGGAGATATTAACAAGAGCTGTAACCATAGGATGACATATGCCCCCCAAAAACGCTTTTTCGAAATCAAAAAGCAGATTTCAAAACCTAAACGCGGACCCTAAGTTCAAGGTCAAAGGAGTCAAAATGTGTGTGCGTATGAAAAGGCCTTGTCCATGTACACATGCATACACATGCATACCAAATATGAAGGTTACATATGATGCTACATAGATATTATGAGCACTTTTCTAAACCTAAACGCAAAGTGTGACAGACTTTCAGACAGACCGACAGGCAGACGGAAATGCTATCACTATATGCCCACCCTCGGGGGCGTACAAATTGAAAGAATACACATACAGCTGTTTATTGGTGATAACTTGTATAACTTGCACCATATAAGGGTAAAAATGAGGTAAGTTCTATACACCCGAACCAACTTAGCGTAAGAAACAAGCATAATATTGGCAAACAACAATAATCATTCTTACTTTTAGTTACCTATTTAGGCACTGCACTTTGCCTTGTTGCAATCTAAAACAAGAGCACCGCATAACGGGTGCTAACGCTTGGCTGCGGGTGCAGTTTTGAATAAATAAAAGCCTTTTTTTTGGAGGTCACAGTGACCTTGACCTTTGTCCTAGTGACCCAAAAATGGGTGTGGCGTGTAGAACTCATCAAGGTGCATCTACATATGAAGTTTCAAAGTTGTAGGTGGTAGCACTTTGATTTTTGAGCAAAATGTCAAAGCTTAAGCACGACGCCGGCAAACAATGAACTGGCTATGACAATACCTAGGGTTTTCTCCGAAAACAGCTGAGCTAAAAAGACTTTTCTCCTTTAGGCGGGGGAAGGGGGGTGGGGTTATGTTTTAAGTTTCAAGTTCAATCCTGAAATAAATTTGGAGTTAAACTCTGGACAAGAATTTCATGTAAAATTATTATTATATACAGGGGTTGAAGAATCCACTCGACCGCTCGCATATGCGAGTGAAGCTGACGGTCGGGCGAGTAAAATTTGTTAATCACTTGACCGACCAGGCGTGTGCTGTTTTTCAAGTTGAGAAATATAAATTCAGTTCCAGAACTCCTTCCACATCAATACAAATTGCGAACAATTTTTCGAACGAACAAAAAATTCATTATGTACACAAAGAAACTGCACTTTCGTTTTGACAACGAAAAATGACGTCACAGGCACAGTAAAAATAATTCTCGAAATCGGCTGCGCTCTTTTCGTCGTTGTCAGTGCTCTTAGCTAATCGATTAAAAGTGAATAAAACTGTTAAATATATTGGTCATTCCGTGAATTTTAATGTTAATATCAATAAAACAATAATACATCACTGGTTAATTATAATACTTCTTATATTTAATTAAGAATAAACAGAAAAAAATAATTATTAATAAACAGAATAATTCCGAATTTCGTGATCAGAAGCCTTAGGCAAAATTTACCATATTGTAATCGTTTGTCAATCAAGCGTGTCTCTTAGTAAAAGTTCGTCGGAAATATTAAAATGGAAAAGGGTTCTATTTTAAAATATCTGCAAGGTGGTGGCGACAGGAAACAGAAAGAATTAGAAAGGTCGTCAAAACGAGAAGCAGAAAGAATTGAGAAAAGGAAAGAGGTGCTAAAAACGTAAGGAAAGCAAATATAATCCATCAGATAATTCTGATAATTTGTTTGCAGTTAAGTGTCACTATGTTAAGTAGGTTTAGAAGGTTCTGGTTGATCATAATTATAAATATAGATATCTATTTTTTTAATGCAGGGCGAGTAGATTAAAGTGAAGGGCAAGTGGATTGTCACGCCTACTCGCCCTGCAGGGCGAGTGGCTCTGGAAAAATTCTTCAACCCCTGATATAAAGAAAGTTTGAAGTAAATCCCTTCAGTAGATTTGCAGTTATGCTCCAAACACAAATTTACTTTTAATTGAACACAAATTTACTATTAGATTAAATAAAGGGTTTATGTTTTAAGTTTCAAGTGAATCCCTTACATAGAAAGGGTTTATGTTTTAAGTTTCAAGTGAATCCCTTATATAGAATTAGAGTTATGCTTTGGACAAACATTTACTTTGAAATTAAATAAACGGATATAATTAAAAAACTAAGGTAGATAGAGTTATGGTATTTGGTCCATGCACTCATCCTAGTTGTCATCTGTTTATATTTGAAGTTTAAAGTTAATCTCTTAAATAGATTTAGAGTTAATCCCTTTAGTAGATTTAGAGTTATGCTCCGGACAAAACGGATACAAATTTACTATAAAATAAAAAAAAGAGAGATAATTCAAAAACTACGCCGATGTTTCATGTTCACTGCACTTCTCCTAGTTGCCATCTGTTTATATTTCTAGTTTTAAGTAAATACCTTCAGTAGATTTAGAGTTATGCTCGGACAAAAAATTACTTTGAAATTAAATAAAGGGAGATAACTCAACTAAGTAGATAGAGCTGTAACGATTCACCCATCATTTGATTAGATTTCCATACCAGATGGTCCGATTCAAATATTTTGGATTCGATTCAAATTAAACTATTGACTGCTTATTTTGCAAACTATTTCATGTTTGGTTTGTCCAGGGCATGAATTAATATGTTTGGTATTTGTTATTAACTTATTATATTGTACATTTAAAGTGTTTAATTTTTTAAATAAAATTAAAAACCCAACATTGTTTTATAATAAACAAATTTATTGAACAAAACTTCCTGTTGAGTTATTCTTAAATAACATAAAATGCACAATCTATCACATGTGTTTCACAGAAAAAAAACAACAACAACAAGAGATGTGTTCGTCAGAAACACAATGCCCCCTATTGTGCCGCTTTGAATTGTTTTTGTTTTTTTACCTTTGACCTTGAAGGATGACCTTGACCTTCCACCACTCAAAATGTGCTGCTCCATGAGAACGCCCCTTTGATTTGATTTTTTTTTACCATTGACCTTGAAGGATAACCTTGACCTTGAAGGATGACCTTTAAATTTTAATTTTGACGGTGCATCTTTCAGCAGAGTTGAAGAAGCCATTTTACCGGCTGATGTAATGCTAAGCATGTTATTCATTCATTCATTGGATGCCATATTGGCTATTGACCAATCACAAGATATTACAAACGGCAAGAAAGTTTAGACGACGGATTTGGAAAGTAAGGTTTAAAATGCAGTTCAATCGGGATTGCAGTGAATCGAATCAAAATTGGCCGAATTGGTATCGAAATCGAATCGGCGGCTTGAACCGTTTTTTATGCATCGAACCGAATCGTTACAGCTCTAAAGGTAGATAGAGTTATGGTTCTTAGTCACTGCACTGCTCGTACTTGCCTTCTGTTTATATTTCATGTTTCATGTAAATCCCTTCAGTACATTTAGAGTTATGCTCCAGACAAAAATTTACTTTGAAATTATATAAAGGGAGATAATTCAAAACTAAGCGACATACAGTTATGGTTCTTTGTCACTGCACTTCTCCTAGTTGTCATCTGTTTATATTCTAAGTTTAAAGTAAATCCATTGAATAGATTTGGAGTAATGCTCTGGACAAAGTTTCGGAGACGGACAGAGACTATTACTACATTCCCTTCCAAGATTAATTTTGCGGGGATAATAAGGAAAACTGTCCAGCCCTCTGGTATTTTTTTAAAACTCAGATTTGATATCATTAGAACAAATGTTCTCACCAAGTTTAATGACTGAGCTAAAAATGTGGCTTTTCAATTTTCTAAATCAACTGAGATTTTTTTAGAACACATTTTCTGACCAAGTCTCATGAAGTTTCCATATTAGGAAAACTGCCCCACCCCGTGGTGACATGTTTTCAACAGACTGGAACACTGGCTGTATGGTCTGAATCTCAATTTATTTCTAACATGTCCACATGTCCATAATGGATTGCTGTTGTTTAAAGCATCACACAATTTTATGAACTCTTTAAAGCATCACACAATTTTATGAACTCTTTATTAAGGCAAATAATTATATAATTAATTCTGCAAGGTACAGAAAAATCTTTACCTTTTCTATGATTTCTAATGTCTCTGTACATAGTGGCTCTGCTTCTTCCAATTCCACACAATACCCATATATTTTATATAAGCGCTTCAATATGTTAGCCAACTGAAAACAAATGCAAGGTCTATATACATGTATAACAGAGCGTTTTTTTCTGTGAATTTCATAAACCCTTACATTTGCTGCATTAGAAGGCGTTGTTAGGATGTGAAGACATTACATAGGAAGTCATGCTCATGTTTATTCACATATTGACGCATATGTACTCTAAAATATAAACGACAAACTGAGCAAAGAATGCATCAAAGAAACACACACAAAACAGCAATCATAAAAGCTAACACAGACACATGAAAAATTAAAACAAGAAAATTTGTTGAATTGATATCCCTGCCAAATATCTAAATATCTAAGGTACATGTAAAGTCCTAAAAAGTTATATCATAGAAAAACAAATAAAGAGCTGCGCCATGAGCGCATGATACGCCCGTCGTTCGCCAATGAAGTAGTAAGGTAATAAATAACCCTTTGAATCATTTTTTTACTTCAGTTTATTTGTATTTGAATACATGGTTTATTTTATAAGTACATGAGCATGGAGCGCCGTCTCCTTGACATTCAACAAAGTCCCATAACTGTGGAACAACAATTCAGAATTCCGTCAAAAACGAAAGGGGATCAGGGTTTATCAATATTAAGATTGTGTTGAAATTTGAAAAAAATCCATCGAAGGATATTTGAGCTACGGTAGGACATTCAATGAAATAACGAAATTTTGACGAACAAAGTCCCATAACTCTGGAACGACAATTCAGAATTCCGTCAAAAACGAAAGGGGATCAGGGTTTATCAATATTAAGATTGTGTTGAAATTTGAAAAAAATCTATCGAAGGATATTTGAGCTACAGTAGGACATTCAATGAAATCACGAAATTTTGACGAACAAAGTCCCATAACTCTGGAACGACAGTTCAGAATTCCGTCAAAAACGAAAGGGGATCAGGGTTTATCAATATTAAGATTGTGTTGAAATTTGAAAAAAATCCATCGAAGGATATTTGAGCTACAGTAGGACATTCAATGAAATCACGAAATTTTGACGAACAAAGTCCCATAACTCTGGAACGACAATTCAGAATTCCGTCAAAAACGAAAGGGGATCAGGGTTTATCAATATTAAGATTGTGTTGAAATTTGAAAAAAATCCATCGAAGGATATTTGAGCTACAGTAGGACATTCAATGAAATCACGAAATTTTGACGAACAAAGTCCCATAACTCTGGAACGACAATTCAGAATTCCGTCAAAAACGAAAGGGGATCAGGGTTTATCAATATTAAGATTGTGTTGAAATTTGAAAAAAATCCATCGAAGGATATTTGAGCTACAGTAGGACATTCAATGAAATCACGAAATTTTGACGAACAAAGTCCCATAACTCTGGAACGACAATTCAGAATTCCGTCAAAAACGAAAGGGGATCAGGGTTTATCAATATTAAGATTGTGTTGAAATTTGAAAAAAATCCATCGAAGGATATTTGAGCTACAGTAGGACATTCAATGAAATCACGAAATTTTGACGAACAAAGTCCCATAACTCTGGAACGACAATTCAGAATTCCGTCAAAAACGAAAGGGGATCAGGGTTTATCAATATTAAGATTGTGTTAAAATTTGAAGAAAATCTGTCAAAGGATATTTGACGTAGCGTACGACATTAACAGACGGACAGACGGACGCGGGGTATACCATAATACGTCCCGTCATAGACGGGCGTATAAAAAGGTAAAAGTACATAAGAATTATTTTATTTAAACCCTATATTAAACAATGTTTTAATTTGAAATTTTACTTGATATCTTATAAAGATATCATTGGGTAAATTAATCCTCTGACCAAGTTTCATGAAGATTGGACAATAAATGTGACTTTTGTTAACAATTGTAGACTACAGTCCAACCTGCCCGAGCGACCGCCTGTTAAAAGCGACCAACAGTCAATAACGACCACACTGATTTCCTCCCGAACGATTTCACTATATATTGAACCTGCGAATAAAGCCCACCTGTGGACAAAGACCAACCACCCTTTTACATTCCCAAATCTCCATTTTGATAGCTTACAATGACCACTGCAATCATAAAAATCCACGATTTCGCAACTTTCAAAAAACAAAATGGCTGCCAGGACGCTGCGTAGTCACGTGATACACATCTTACCAGTGGACTCGTATGTCGCTAGGGAGATATTGGCAAGTGACAGTTTATTGCACTCAATAGCAGTTGTTTGTTTATTTAACATGCATTGCTAATTGGTAGTCGCCTGCTTCTTTCATGCATTTGACAGTTTGTCAAAAGTGTAAAAATTTGCCTTTGTATTTAAGTTACTCGCGATTAATGTACTTATTGCCGAAAATATCAAAGACAAATTTGGGGCTTTCATAAACTCATTAAGGAAATTAACGGTTTCATATCATTTAAGATGCCTTTTAAAGACAAACATTTTGATAGTCATTCTCTTCTTAAATTTCTCCGTAATAAGACGTTCATAGATTATAGAAAAGTAAATTGTCAGTTCAAGTTAACCATCATGGCTTCCAAGCGTAAGTTCTTGACGTTGGAAGAACGCGTTAAGGTCATTAGTTTGTTAGGTAAAGGACACAGTTGTAGACGAGTGGCTAGTGATCTTGGTGTAGGAAAAACTCAAATTCAGAGCATTTTAAAGGGTAAAAATGAGTTTTCAGTCTTATATAAAAATCAGATGTCATTTATTGTCCATTATTGTCAACTTTACTGGTTGTGTAGTAGTGATTCATGTATTTCATGTATAAATGTTTGCTATGTTATGTGTATTTTGTACTTTGTTCTTTGTAGTATTACATGTACATGTACATATACATGAATGTCAATAGTTATTTATACAGTTTATGATAAATTAAATAAATAATAAAAACATAAGGGAATAGAAATACAACATGTAATAAATATACAAATGTAAAACAAAACTGTGTTTTCAATCCTTTATTTCATTATACATGCATAAGTATTCAAACATTTAAACAATAGAGCACATACATAGATAAGGTACCTGTTAAAAAACTACTAGCATATTTTGCAAAGTTTCAATCGACCCTGCGAATAAAGACCACCTGTGAACAAAGACCACAACAACCAAATCCCTTGAGTGGTCTTTATTGATAGTGCTGCAACAATATACCGGTATATCGGTATATATCGCAATACGCATTCCGCATATTGTATTGCAATACGATTTTCATCATACCGGTACGAAAATTTTACAAAAAATCATTCACATTTGGTCCAGAAAAGCCATCCAAAATAATGATAACAAGGTAAACAAAACAAAGCAGTGTAAATATTTTTTTTCGTAAAATTAGCATTCTGAAAGTGTATTATAAGGAGTAGCGTTTCTACATCGGAGCATTCGTTCGATGCTTTTGAACAGATTATTGTTGAATTAATTTCGCACAGCTGTAAATGTTTCGTTCGATTCTGAATTGAGCATTAGTAAATTTGTAATCCGAATCTCGGAAATACGCTTCCAAATTTTAATGCTAATGCCACAATAAAAAATTCTAGCGTCAAATAAAAAGTGCGCGAAAATTATACAGACATGTAGAAGGTCGCATGGAAAGGATGGGTGTATTTTGTGTTGTATAAAAACGGGAACATCACGCCAGGTGAATTACGCGTGTTCAGTGGAAAAAACGCCCCTTTTGGACGTTATTTCATCACATCTTTAAAAAGTAAAGAATGCCAAAATGTATTTGATACTAAAGAAAATTTGCAATTGTTTGTGTTTCTTGTTATTCTTGAGCACATTTATAGTAAATATATACCAGGATTTGCTTTAAAACTGGAATATACGGGATTATCGGGTAATTGGCAACTTATAATTTTGGTACAAGTTAGCAATATATTGCGATATATTGCAATATGGGTTTTTGAACTGACAATATATTGCAATACGGTTTTTGGCGTATTGTTGCAGCACTATTTATTGACAGGTTGGACTGTATAGCCATAAAAGTAAAATTTCCTCCTGGTGGCCATGTTTTCACCAGCTGGAGCCATTTTCAAACTCATAAAGATATCATTGGGATAAATGTTCTGACCAAGTTTCATAATGATCAAAAAATAAATGTGGCCTCTAGAGTGACAACAATGTTTTACTAAAGCCATATAAGGAAAAATACCCCGCCCCCTGGCAATCATGTTTTCAAACAACCGGAACCATTTTCAAACTCATCAAAGATATCATTGAGACAAATGTTCTGACCAAGTTTCATGAAGATCGGACAATAAATATGGCCTCTATAGAGTGTAAACAAGGTTTTACTATAGCCCTGTAAGGAAAAATGCCCGGCCCCTTGTGGCCATGTTTTTCAAGCAACCGGAACCATTTTGGAACTCGTCCAAGATATCATTGGGACAAGTCTTCTGACCAAGTTTCATAATGATCAGAAAATAAATGTGGCCTCGAGAGTGACAACTAAAGCCATATATAGCCATAAAGAGAAATATGCCCCACCCCGTGGTGGCCATGTTTTTCAACCAACCAGAACCTTTTTCAAACTGGTCCAAAATATCATTGGGGCAAATCTTCTGACCAAGTTTCATGATGATAGAACAATAAATGTAGCCTCTTGAGAATTAACAAAGTTTTATTATAGCCATATAAGGAAAAATGTCCTGCCCCCTGGTGGCTATGTTTTTCAACCAAACAGAACCATTTTTGAACTCTTCCAAGATATTATTGGGACAAATGTTCTGACCAAGTTTCATGAAGATCAGACAATAAATGTGGACTCTAGAGTGTGAACAAGGTTTAACTATAGCCATATAAGAAAAAATGTCCGCCCCCCCTGGCGGCCATGTTTTCCAAGAAACTGGAACCATTTTCGAACTTGTCTAAGATATTATTGGGGCAAATCTTCTGACCAAGTTTCATAAAGATTGGACAATAAATGTGGCCTCTATATTGTAAACAAGGTTTTACTAAAGCTATATATTGCTATATAAGGAAAAATGCCCTGCCCCCTGGCGGCCATGTTTTTCAATCAAACGGAACCATTTTTGAACTCTATATCATTGGGACATTTCTTCTCACCAATTTTCATGATGATCAGACAATAAATGTGGCCTCTAGAGTGTTAACAAGGTATTACTATAGCCATATCAGGAAAAATGCCCCGCCCCCTGACGACCACGTTTTTCAACCAACCTGAATCATTTTCGAACTCGTCCAAGATATCGTTAGGAAGAATCTACCTACCAAGTTTTATGAAGATTGGACAATAAATGTGGCCTATAGAGTGTTGAAAAGGTTTTATTATAGCCATATAAGGAAAAACGTCCCGCCCCTTGGTGGCCTTGTTTTTACAGCAAACGTAACCATTTTCGAACTCGTCCAAGATATCATTGAGACCAATCTTCTCACAAAATTTCATGAAGATCATATAATAAATGTGGCCTCTAGAGTGTTTACAAGGCAAATGTTGACGCTGCACAACACACGAAGGACAAAATTATATATTAAAGTTTTATATTAGAGGTCACAGTGACCTTGACCTTTGTCCTATTGACCCAAAAATGGGTGCTATGTGTAGAACTCATCAATGTGCATCTACATATGAAGTTTCAAAGTTGTAGGTGGAAGCACTTTGATTTGAAAGCCAATGTTCATAAGGTTAACAAAATGTTAAGGTTTGGGACACAACGAGCTGGCTATGACAAAAACCTCGGGAGAAATCACTTATTGCCAACAGTTTCTCAGGAAACGTAATCTCAGGCCTTGTGTTCACAAAACATTTTTGCATTCGAAAATCGATTTTAACTGACATTGATTTTCATTTTTGTCTATCAACTACAATGGAAATCCATTTTCAATGACAAGCAAAATTGATTTTCGATTGAAAAAAAACAGAGGTTTTATAATAACTGCCATTAGTCTGGCCTAGGGCATTGTTTAACACATTGGTGGCCTCTTTATATTTGCCTTGATCTCTGAAATATTGTTGGCCTATTCAACAGTTTAAATCAAGAATTTTAATTTTAATTGTATACAGGCACATGTGATCTTATCAAAAGCTTGTTGCAGGTAAATGTTTTGATCCAACAATTAAACAATTTTGATCCCAGAACATAGATGCAAGCATTAAACTGTCTGAAAAGAAAACAAAAAGCATGTAAAAACAGACATTGAAATACAATTGTAGAAACAAAATTTAAAATTACATATAATGCCTCAATAACCCAGTTCAACATTGCAACAAACTTCTGACTCAGACTCCCATGTTTCTAACAACAACTTTCTTATCACTGTGACAATACTCACTCCACTCCTAACGCTGGGGCGTCTTAATGTTTTGAGTACATCATTCAACAGGTTACCCACTTCTTTGTTCTTGCTCTGGTCCCTAAGGAAATCATACAGATTAGTTACAACAAACAACAACAAGGGAAACAAGAGCTGTCATCATAGGATGACATATGCCCCCTATAAACGCTTTGATAGAAGTTATGAGCATTTTTCGAAACCTAAGCGTGGACCCTAAGTTCAAGGTCAAGGTCACAGGGGTAAAAAATGTTGTGCCTATGGAAAGGCCTTGTCCATATACACATGCATACCAAATATAAAGGTTATATCTCAAGGGACAAAGAAGTAATGAGCATTTTTTGAAACCTAAATGCAAAGTGTGACGGAAAGTCGGACAGATGGACGGACAGTCCGAACACTATATGCCCTCCTTCGGGGGCATAAAAATTGTCACAAAACCAGGTTTTCAATTTGAAAAAAAAAAATTCTGATAAAGGGAGACAATTCAAAATTTGCATTGTTACCCCCCTTGTGTAAGATTCAATCTATTTTTACTTGTGGCGACCTTGATCTCACTTTGAAAAAAAGTCTGATGAAGGGAGACCAACTCAAAATGTGCATTGTTACTGATTGTTCAAAGTTACCCCCCTTGTTTCAGTTTCTATTTTTAGTCGTGGCGACCTTGACCTTGGAGATATTGACATAATTCTTTCGCACTACACACCGTCCAAAGATAGTTAACAAATGAGTAAAATGATTTTAAAATCTCACAATGAATGACATAGTTATGGCCCGGACAAGCTCATTTATGGCCATTTTTGACCTTTGAACTCAAAGTGTGACCTTGACCTTGGAGATATAGACGTAACTCTTTCGCGCCACACACCGTCGAATGATGGTGAACAAATGTGCTAAATGATTTTAATATCTCAGGATGAACAACAAAGTTATGGCCCGGACAAGCTTGTTCTGCCAGCCAGCCTGCCCGCCCGCAAACATTCGCCAATCTAATTGCCAGTTTTTTTCCTTCGGAAAACCTGGTAAACAATAATAAAATATAAGAATTAACATATTCACTTAGGAAGACAAAACTGGAAATCTTCAATCTACATCATCATCATCATCATCATCATCATCATCATCATCATCATCAATATCATGCAGACAACCACATAACAATTGAGGGACCCATTTGAATTCATCTCAGACAAAAATTAGGTCAATGTCAGGGTAAGGTCAAATGGTGTGAGTATGCTGTGTGTGGAATAGAAGTATCCAAGTTTTTGAGTAAATAAAACTGATTTTCAGCAAACCGTCAATTTGGTTTAACCAACAATTTTGACCTACTGATTACAAATCCAAAGTAGGTCAATGTAAAGATGAGGTCACCTGACAAGTTGTTGTGTTGAGTGTTAGTAGGAAACCTCCATGCAAGTATCAAAGCTTTGTAACAATCAGTATCAATGGTACACGAAACGCGTCATTTAAGCTTAACCTAAAATGTGCACCTTCTGAATTAGTACACAAAATTAATTTCCAGGTAAAACTATGGGGATGTTGGTTTACTGATAAGTGGTTAAACAAGGATATCAGTAAAAATGATAGATGCTCCCCATTGATGCTTTGTCAATATATGGGTTAATTGTGTGGAAAAAAAGTGTGACCTTGAGAATACCTATTATTAGCCTCGGTGACCTTGACCCCAGTGACCTCAAACCTCATCAAAAGGTAGAGGTCCATGCAAGGTACCTACATGCCAAATATATAACAGATAGGTAAAATATTGAAGGTGCTATGAGAAACTGTAACAAACTGTAACAAAAGTGTAACAGAAAATCTATTATTAGCCTTGGTGACCTTGACCCCAGTGACCTCTAACCTCATCAAAAGGTAGAGGTCCATGCAAGGTACCTACATGCCAAATATGTAAGAGATCGGTAAAATATTGAAGGTGCTATGAGAAACTGTAACAAAAGTGTGATGGAAAATCTATTATAAGCCTGGGTGACCTTGACCCCAGTGACCTCAAACCTCATCAAAAGGTAGAGGTCCATGCAAGGTATGATTTTCTGTTAAACGTTTGTTACAGTTTCCAGGGTTCGCCAAAACTTGAAAAATCTGTCAGTCTTAGCTTTCAGTGTAAGCGTTCTAAACATAGATGGTGACGTCACTGCGTTATTGTTATTAAGACCGGTGTGTAACGCGCAGTTGTTGATACGCCTTTATTCATTTATAATTTATCATTTTTGCTGCTGGGACAAGTGGACGAATTTGCTGGGCGTTTTGACATGGCGAACGCAATTCAAATTCACTTATTATTTTATATGTTTACTGGGGATTTAGAACAAGACAATAATAAACCTAGTGAGGATGACGTTTTTATATGCTTACTTTTTTACTCAACTTCTTTGTGGGTTAAACGTGCGAACATAAACTGCTTTTAATTTTTTACTCAGCGATGTTGGACTTCAGATGAGTGAACAACTATCCTTTGCCCTTACGCAGCGGGAAATAATGACGTAGTAGATTAAAGTTAATTAACAACCACATTAAACACGGAGTGTATATTCAAGAGTCCGTGTATTAAACAATGCCGCCCTTTCGGTTTGACTTCGAAAGTTTGACAATCGATATGATAACAGGACCCCTGTTAATTGATCGATTTTGACACGTAGCGTAGTCTGCCTTTTCGGGTAGGCATTGTCATGGAGACGCTGCAGATATACACAGATTCGAGGTGCAGTTAAGCCTAAGATAAGGTACATGCATATATGGATTTTGTAAATTCCGGGACATTTGACAGATTTCCGGGACAGCGGGACAAGTTCTTCATTTCAGGGACTGTCCCGGACAATCCGGGACGTATGGCATGTATGCCCATGAGGGCCTGAATCGCTCTACTACTATAAACACTGTGCAAGTTTGGAAAGAATAAGATGGAAACTGTGTCCTTAATCGTGCAAACAAGGAGAATTTTCTCAAATTCAAGGGGAGATTATTGTGTACTTATTTCTCCGATACAGCTCATATTCAATAGGGTTCAAGTCCCCATTGATATAAAGATACTGTGCAAATTTGGAAATAATTGGATGAAAACTGTGGAATTAATTGCATAAACAAGCGGGATTTCAAAATTTTCTCATATTCAAGGGGAAGTCATTCTGGACTTATTGCTTCGATATTGCTCTTTTTAAAAAAAGGTTTGAGTCCTCATTGATACAAAGACACTGTGCAAGTTTGCCAAGAATTGGATGAAAATTTTGGACTTTATCACTTAAAAAAATGAATTTTCATTTTTTTCTCAAATTCAAGGGGAGATAATTCTTGACTTTTAACTCCGATATTGCTCATTTTCAATATGGGTTGACTCATCATTCAGATAAAGACACTGTGCAAGTTGGGAAATGATTGGATGAAAACTGTGGACTTTATTGCGTAAACAAGCCTTATTTCACAATTTTCTCAAATTCAAGGGGAGATAATTCTGGACTTTTTACTCTGATGTAACCCATTTTCAATAGGGTTCGAGTCCTCATTAATATAAAGACACTGAACAAGTTTGAAAAGAATCGGATGAAAACTGTGGACTTAATCTCGTAGACAAGAAAAAGTCTAACACATGCACAGACGGACGGACGACGGAAACCACGCCATGACATAAGCTCTTCAGGCCTTCGACCAGAAGAGCTAAAAACTAGAGTTTTTCATCAAACAAGCGATGAAAATCTCCATACAATATATGTTATAATATGTATGAAGTTTTTTAAATCATGCTATAAAATTCTTATCCAAAAAAATCACACATGCGCATACAGAACAATATAGGCAAGTTAGAATGGTGTACATGGAAATGTAAATACTTTTTTGTGAGCACTTAATCCCCCAGGTTTTTCACTATATATAGACATTCAGTCATAAGCGTGTGTTGCTTTAAATAAAGCCAAGAAAACACATAAGGCAAACAATAATTTCTAACAAAACAACAAATAACTAGAACTAAAACAAGAGCACCACCTTGCGGGTGCAGACCGCTCATCTATTTTTCTTTTTAAAGGTGAAGGGACTCTCAATTTCAATCACAAAGGAGGGAGGGGTGGAATGAAGAGGGGTGTATAGTGTGGGTGTGTGGTCATTTATTACATTATCTTCCAAAAAATGAGGACAAAAATGCAAAAAAAAAAAAAAAAAAATCGGGGGGGGGTGGGGGGGCAGGGGGGGGGGAGGGGATTCTTGGGTGCGATGGTTGGACGGTATTTCGAAAATAAAATAATAAAAATAAATATGTGTTTTTTAACCGTTTCAAAAAAAAAATTGGGGTGGGGGTGTGAGGGTGTAGTGTGAGGGTGTGGTGGTCATTTGTGAGGAAAAAAAAAAAAAAAAAATGGCGGGGGGATTCGGGGGGGGGGGGGGGGGGGGGGGGGGTAGGGTGTGGGGGATGGTTTGGGTGGAGTCTATTGTGGTATGTCAGGTAAGAGTTGTTTTGTCAAAGTATCAATCAAATCTAATCATAAATAAAAGCTGCGCCATGAGCGCATGATACGCCCGTCGTTCGCCAATGAAGTAGTAAGGTAATAAATAACCCTTTGAATCATTTTTTTACTTCAGTTTATTTGTATTTGAATACATGGTTTATTTTATAAGTACATGAGCATGGAAATCACGAAATTTTGACGAACAAAGTCCCATAACTCTGGAACGACAATTCAGAATTCCGTCAAAAACGAAAGGGGATCAGGGTTTATCAATATTAAGATTGTGTTGAAATTTGAAAAAAATCCATCGAAGGATATTTGAGCTACAGTAGGACATTCAATGAAATCACGAAATTTTGACGAACAAAGTCCCATAACTCTGGAACGACAATTCAGAATTCCGTCAAAAACGAAAGGGGATCAGGGTTTATCAATATTAAGATTGTGTTAAAATTTGAAGAAAATCTGTCAAAGGATATTTGACGTAGCGTACGACATTAACAGACGGACGGACGGACGGACAGACGGACGCGGGGTATACCATAATACGTCCCGTCATAGACGGGCGTATAAAAAATCCATCGGGGGATATTTGAGCTACGGTAGGATACATGAACAACAATAACATTTAAGGTCACAGTGACCTTGACCTTAGAATGAATGACCTTGAAATGACCAGTGGTCATCTAAGTGTGCTTGCAAACCTTCATGTCAAGTTTGAAGACTCTATGTCCAAGCATACCAAAGTTATAACAATTTTAACATTTTAACATTTAAGGTCACAGTGACCTTGTGTGACCTTGACCTTAGAATGAATGACCTTGAAATGACCAGTGGTCATCTAAGTGTGCTTGCAAACCTTCATGTCAAGTTTGAAGACTCTATGTCCAAGCATACCAAAGTTATAACAATTTTAACATTTTAACATTTAAGGTCACAGTGACCTTGACCTTCAAATGAATGACATTGAAATGACCAGTGGTCATCTTCTAGTACTGGCCAATCTTTATTTCAAGTTTGAAGACTCTAGGTACAAGCATACCAAAGTTATAACATGAAATAAGAACTTTAACATTTTTACATTCAAGGTCACAGTGACCTTGACCTTCAAATGAATGACCTTGAAATGTCCAGGGGTTACTTACTAGTTCTGGCCAACCTTCATGTCAAGTTTCAAGACTCTAGGTCCAAGCATACCAAAGTTATAACAACTTTAACATTTTTACATTCAAGGTCACAGTGACCTTGACCTTCAAATGAATGACCTTGAAATGTCCAGTGGTTACTTACTAGTTCTGGCCAACCTTCATGTCAAGTTTCAAGACTCTAGGTCCAAGCATACCAAAGTTATAACAACTTTAACATTTTTATATAGCTACAGTAGGACATTCAATGAAATCACGAAATTTTGACGAACAAAGTCCCATAACTCTGGAACGACAATTCAGAATTCCGTCAAAAACGAAAGGGGATCAGGGTTTATCAATATTAAGATTGTGTTAAAATTTGAAGAAAATCTGTCAAAGGATATTTGACGTAGCGTACGACATTAACAGACGGACGGACGGACGGACGCGGGGTATACCATAATACGTCCCGTCATAGACGGGCGTATAATAAAGAAGTAATGGCAATTTTAGCAAAATTTTATAATTTGACCTTGAGTCAAGGTCATTCAAAGGTCAAGGTAAAATTCAACTTGCCAGGTACAGTAACCTCATGATAGCATGAAAGTATTTGAAGTTTGAAAGCAATAGCCTTGATACTTTAGAAGTAAAGAGGATCGAAACACAAAATTTAACCATATATTCAAAGTTACTAAGTCAAAAAAGGGCCATAATTCCGTAAAAATGACAACCAGAGTTATGCAACTTGTCCTTTTACTGTTCCCTTATGATAGTTTGCGAGTGTTCCAATTATGAAAGCAATATCTATGATACTTTAGGGGTAAAGTGGACCAAAACACAAAACTTAACCAAATTTTCAATTTTCTAAGTATAAAGGGCCCATAATTCCGTCCAAATGCCAGTCAGAGTTACATAACTTTGCCTGCACAGTCCCATTATGATAGTTAATAAGGGTTGCAAGTATGAAAGCAATAGCTTTGATACTGTAGGAATAAAGTGGACCTAAACACAAAACTTAACCAAATTTTCAATTTTCTAAGTATAAAAAGGGCACATAATTCTGTCAAAATGCCAGTCAGAGTTACATAACTTTGCCTGCACAGTCCCCTTATGATAGTTAATAAGTGTTGCAAGTATGACAGCAATAGCTTTGATACTTAAGGAATAAAATGGACCTAAACACAAAACTTAACCAAAAATTTCAATTTTCTAAGTATAAAAAGGGCACATAATTCTGTCAAAATGCACGCCAGAGTTATCTAACTTTGCCTGCCCAGTCCCCTCATGATAGTAAGTAAGTGTACCAAGTTTGAATGCAATAGCATTGATACTTTCTGAGAAAAGTGGACTTAAACGCAAAACTTAACCGGACGCCGACGCCAAGGTAATGACAATAGCTCATAATTTTTTTTCAAAAAATAGATGAGCTAATAAAAGTAAACACAATTATTAACACTAACTATAGCTTTCCTATTAAAAAGAGTTAAAACACAAAGAAAACATGTG
Source organism: Dreissena polymorpha (assembly GCF_020536995.1). Taxonomy (NCBI): domain Eukaryota; kingdom Metazoa; phylum Mollusca; class Bivalvia; order Myida; family Dreissenidae; genus Dreissena; species Dreissena polymorpha. The sequence continues at coordinate 98,886,261 of NC_068355.1, forward strand.
AAATAAATTATTTATTTGATTCCCTTGTATATATTTCCGGACATTTGACTATACCATTGACAGTTCTAACTTTCCAACCAATGAAAATTCACTTAACACCACCATAAACAGTGCCCCCTACCTGTAGACAAGGGCAAGTGTGTTCAGCATGGTGGCAACCTCTGGGTGTTGATGGTGGCTTGTTTTCTGGAGGTCCTCCAGTGCCTGCTTGCACAGAGGCACAGCAATCTGGTACTGAGGTGACGGGTACTGGACGACTAGATTGTAGAGGAGACATAGCCAGGCAGGGATCTCCTGTCCCCTACTAGCTGCCTGAGCCATAGCGCTGGGCTGAGAAGGCGCCAGGGCTGAAAGTGGGAGATCAGGGACAGTTATTTATTTACTAATATACATTATTATTCACATATTGCCAGTTTTCTTATCAGCAGCTAGCCATTGCCCTGTTTGAAGACTACAAGGATGACACAGTAAGACTAAAGGATAAGGGTAGAATAAAATCTCTAAAACAATGCTTTAAAAACTTACTACCGGTACTTGGGATTATGAGACATTTTTATATTTAGGTTTGAGATAATCAATTTCTCTACAGCACAATGGCTGTTAAGGTCTTTGCTGTCAACAGAGCGCTTACTTCAATAACTTAACAAGAGCACCGCCTTGCGGGTGCAGACCGCTCATCTATTTTATTTTTAAAGGTGAAGGGACTCTCATTTTCAATCACAAAGAAGGGAGGAGTGGAGTGAAGAGGGGTGTATAGTGTGGGGTTGTGGACATTTATTACATTATCTTCCAAAAAAGCGAAAAAAAATTCGGGGGGGGGGGGGGGGGGGGGGGGGGGGCGATGGTTGGACGGTATTTCAAACATAACAGTTTAAAAAAAAAAATGGGAGGGGGGGGGGGGTATAGTGTGAGGGTGTGGTGGTAATTTGTGAGATGATCTTAAAAAAAAAAAAAAAAAAAAATGGGGGGGGGGGGGGGGATGGGGGGGGGGGGGGTATAGTGTGAGGGTGTGGTGGTCATTTGTGAGATGATCTTAATGAAAAAAAAAAAAAAAAAAAAATAGGGGGGGGGGGAGGGGGGAGGGAGGGCACGGGGGATTGTTTGGGTGGAGTCTATTGTGGTATGTCAGGTAAGAGTAGTTTCATCAAAGTATCAATCAAATCTAATCATAAATAAAGAAGTTATGGCAATTTTAGCAAAATTTAATAATTTGACCTTGAGAGTCAAGGTCATTCAAAGGTCAAAGTAAAATTCAAGTTGCCAGGTACAGTAACCTCATGATAGCATGTAAGTAATTGAAGTTTGAAAGCAATAGCCTTGATACTTAAGAAGTAAAGTGGATCGAAACACAAAATTTAACCATATATTAAAAGTTACTAAGTCAAAAAAGGTCCATAATTCCGTAACAATGACAACCAGAGTTATGCAACTTGTCCTTTTACTGTACCCTTATGATAGTTTGTGAGTGTTCCAAGTATGAAAGCAATATCTATGATACTTTAGGGGTAAAATGGACCAAAACATAAATCTTAACCAAATTTTCAATTTTCTAAGTATAAAGGGCCCATAATTCCGTCCAAATGCCAGTCAGAGTTACATAACTTTGCCTGCACGGTCCCCTTATGATAGTTCATAAATCTTGCAAGTATGAAAGCAATAGCTTTGATACTGTAGGAATAAAGTGGACCTAAACACAAAACTTAATCAAATTTTCAATTTTCTAAGTATAAAAAGGGCACATAATTCTGTCAAAATGCCAGTCAGAGTTACATTACTTTGCCTGCACAGTCCCCATATGATAGTTAGTAAGTGTTGCAAGTATGAAAGCAATAGCTTTGATGCTTAAGGAATAAAATGGACCTAAACACAAAACTTAACCAAAATTGTCAATTTTCTAAGTATAAAAAGGGCACATAATTCTGTCAAAATGCATGCCAGAGTTATCTAACTTTGCCTGCCCAGTCCCCTCATGATAGTAAGTAAGTGTACCAAGTTTGAATGCAATAGCATTGATACTTACTGAGAAAAGTGGAACTAAACGCAAAACTTAACCAAAATTTTCAATTTTTTAAGTATAAAAAGGGCACATAATTCTGTCAAAATGCACGCCAGAGTTATCTAACTTTGCCTGCCCAGTCCCCTCATGATAGCAAGTAAGTGTACCAAGTTTGAATGCAATAGCATTGATACTTTCTGAGAAAAGTGGACCTAAACGCAAAACTTAACCGGACGCCGACGCCGACGCCAACGCCGACGCCGACGCCAAGGTGATGACAATAGCTCATAATTTTTTTTCAAAAAATAGATGAGCTAAAAACAGCATGCATGACAGAACCAAAGATGGAGGTTCTACAGTGTGAAGCAAAAAAATAGGGACTATGTCCTCACAAAACCTTTTTGGTTGCTAGGTTCCTTATATTCCTGCGGGAAGACCAGTTCAAAGCTCAGTGACTTGCTTGACTCAGACACTTGTTTGGTTTCATCAGGCTGAAGTATACATGACATACTCAATGATACAAGGAGGGCAAAGTCCTGAGACAGAACAGCCCAGCTTTGAATAAATCATGTAAAAAGCTCATGTAACAGAAATTAAGAAAAAAGGCTAAACCTCGCTTCTTTGTAACTTAACAGAAAAGTTGCAAACATTATTTCCAACAAATGGCTATGTAAGGAAATATACAATTTCCATTATATTAACAACAAAGCTGTTAGTTGCAATTAATATTTTAATTTTATGCTTAGAGTTTACAGGTGTTTGCATGAAAAGCAAGCATTATTAAATACATTTATTTATGTCAAAAAATGTCAGTAAACAATGTTAAAAATATGATTTGCATAACACCAAAACGCATCCTTATCACAACTCTCTAAGTGTAACATTCAATCTGACATTCACACAAGTGGTGCACTTACTTGAGACCCAAAGAAAAATTATTGATCTGATCTTCTGTTTTATGTTTGTGTAATACATTTGACTTCTGACCTATATTTTGTAACCCATTATGACACAGGTTTCATGAGAGAATATAGGTTCTGCCCAAATTTGACCAGAAGTCAAAGATGAAAGCTTCTGGTTGGCTGACATAATATCAGGAAAACTGCAATAATTTGTGGTATTTAAATGAACAAGAGATGTGTTTGTCAGAAACACAATGCCCCTTATTGCGCCGCTTTGAAGCCATAAATTTGATCTTTGACCTTGAACGATGACCTTGACCTTTAGCCACTCAAAATGTGCAGCTCCATGAGATACACATGCATGCCAAATATCAAGTTGCTATGTTCAATATTAAAAAAGTTATGACCAAATTTAAACGAAGGTTAAAGTTTTAGGAACGAAAAATACAATATTTGACCTTTGACCTTGAAGGATGACCTTGACCTTGACTTTTCATCACTCAAAATGTGCAGCTCCATGAGATACACATGCATGCCAAATAGAAAGTTGCTATCTTCAATATTGCAAAAGTTATAAAAGTTTAACCAAGGTTGAAGTTTTGTGACACACACATACAATGACTGACTGATTGACACAATGACAGACAGGCAGACAGGCCAAAAACAATATACCCCTAATCTTTCGATCCGGGGGCATAAAAATGTTTCAACACTGCCAAAATGTATGATATTATGATATAAAAACGAAGTTCTGAGCAAGTTGCATATTATCAGGTAATATATAAATGGTACCATTTAAGAACTGGACATAAATATATAAACAAGAGGCCCATGAGGGCCTAAATCGCTCTACTGCTATAAACAGAGTCACTGTGACCTTGACCTTTGACCTAGTGACCTGAAAATCAATAGGGGTCATCAGCCAGTCAAGATCAATGTACCTATGAAGTTTCATGATCCTAGGCCTAAGCATTCTTGAGTTATCATCCAGAAACCATTTTACTATTTCGAGTCACTGTGACCTTGACCTTTGACCCAGTGACCTGAAAATCAATAGGGTTCGAGTCCTCATTAATATAAAGACACTGAACAACAAGTTTGAAAAGAATCGGATGAAAACTGTGGACTTTATCGGATAAACATGAAAAGTCTAACGCACACACAGACAGACAGACAGAAACCATGCCATCCCATAAGCTCTTCTGCCTTTGGCAGTAGAGCTAATAAAACAGTAAAATAGTAATAAAGTATTTTGCAAGACTGAAACTTGCAAAAGAGATTTTAATGTCTTTGTGATAAGGCATTTTTTTATATTTAGAAAGTGTTATTGAGGTATTTCAAGTGGACATAGTTACCCCACATAACCAAGTAAGAACTCAGCCAAGATATAATGTAGACAAAATTTAATTTAGATTGTTCTGACCAATTTTCAATAAAAATGTATTCTATAGTTAAGAGCCATGTAATATTTTTTTAATTTATTTATTGACTGCATTTATTACAGTAACGAACGTTAAAATATCTAAAAATAGTAAAATAGCACACTCACTAATGTATTGAGTTGAGAGTTGTCTGCTAACTGGCATTTCCCCTCCCATGTAAAATCTCAACTGATTAACTATATTCAGAACATTTCGGTGCATGGAACATGACAAAAAATTTCACTCATGCACATTAAGATAATTGTGTTTTATTTACCTTGGCACTATCAGATAATGCTGGAGGTACAGCCACAATAGTCCCCATAGCATCCTGCAGACTGCACTGGGTTCCAATGGAAACCACATTAGATATCCTGGCAACCTCGGGGCTGGAGCAGGCAGCAGGGTCTGTCAACAAGGGCTGTGGGATGGCCCTCACTTTTATCGGGTGATAGGACAAGTCGGACACTGCTGACTCAAAATCTGGGAGCTCATTTAACATGTGACCAGCCTCAAGAAGAGTACAACAGGAGATGGCTTCCTCCTAAAATGCAGCACAATTTGTATATCAATATTAACCCATTTATGCCTAGGGGACTCTCCCATCCTTCTAAATTGGACCAATTTATTTTTAAAATTATGGATGTCTAGTATATTTATTTCTATATTTAGAATATTTCTTACAGATTTTTTTTCAAGCAAACAGCGCAGACCCTGGTGAGACGCCGCATCATGCTCATCTGGGTCTACGCTGTTTGCCAAGGCCTTTATTCTAGACACTATGCATAAATGGGTTAATATATCTGTTCAAGTTATTACACTCAATTTTTAAGTGTCTTTTTCACTTTTTCCATACTTGCACATGTAGTTATCTGTTACCAACATAATATTTTATGTTAAAATAACCTGCTACTCAAAAATACAGTAACATACTTGTATTTGTTGAAGGACTGCATCTATCTTAACCATTTTCTTCTGCAATATTCCACCAACCATGTCAAACTCTGTCCTGCAAAAGTATGTACAACCAACTTGTAAAAATTGCAGACAAATGCAATGAAATATGTAGGCAAGTTAATGATCAACAATCAAAACATCAATATTATTTCTTTGTTTTGGTGCTGTCACAGCTAAGTACTGACTTAAAAGTTGTTTTGTCATAAATTTTAAGAATTGGTCAGGCAGTCATTATCAGACAATGGTGTACAAGGATAGACACCAGCATGGATGACACATCCATTCTAAACATCATTACATTGAAGTTATTGTTAAATTTGCTTAATTTTTCAAAAGTTTGTAGGGCAATTTCAGTGATTGTTTTTCAATCGAATTCGGATCCAGTAGGGGTTCTCATTCCCAATTAAACAAGAGCTGGGTTCGTATTCCAGAAGAATCTGAAGTTAAATGTTATTCTTATCCTTAAATTGGGAAATTTTCGTAAGTGTTTCATTTCATATTGCAATAGATTGGCATCAAGATATACATTTAAATAACATCATTATGCCAATGTTATTTTAGGAATACCCCAAAAACATGCGTTTCCTTATTTAGTAAAGAAATACAAAACATTGTAATTTTGAACTTAAGTGAAATTATATAAGAAATGACTTATGATGTTTCTGGAATACCACCCCTGGTTTGTAAAACACAAACCCCCCTAATGCGTTTTGAAGCCGCACAGCAACTATTTTGGAGAAAACAAGGCCCATAACTTAACCCAGAATTAATGGCCAAAATGATACTCACACTTCATCTGTAGGTAGACTCACCAAAAATCATCTCAATATATGAAAGCCTTGCATAAAAAACAAGAAAACGGTTATTATGGAGATCAAGACCCATTACTTCCGCAAAAATCAATTGACTGGAACTAATTTCACACTTATTAAGTAGGTCATTTTATGTAGGTAGACTCTCATACAAAAATTGAACTCAATATCTCAAAACGTTGCATAAAAAATGTTTGGAAACAGTTATTATAGAGAAAATTCAGAAGTACAAGGCCCATTTCTTTGCCAAAATCAATGTACTGCAACGAAATTCACAGTTCATCTGTAGGTAATGTAGATAGACTCACATACCAAAAATCAGCTCAGTAACTCATAGCATTGTGGAAAAAACCTCCCAAAATTGGTTATTATAGAGAACATTTCTATATTCCCTTTTTCTCATATCTCCATGCCTTTTACTCTCTATTAATAGAAGCTCTTCCCTTTGATTATATTTCTTTAAAAAATATTACTTCCCTTGTCAAAAAATAGACTTTGTACCTGCCAATTTAAAAACAACAAGACTATTGCCAAGCAATATATGTCCCCTACCGCCTCCACCATTGTCAGAATTTAAAATATATATATTTGTTGCCAAAGCAACCAAAATTTTTGACGTAGGAACAAAACGAAATGACGTGCATAATGTCCATATTGCAATATATCCATGTTTCAAGTTTCATGAAAACATATTAAGAACTTTTTAAGTTATCGCAGGATCCAGAAAAGTGTGACAAGACACACAGACAGACGCACAGAGCGCAAACCTGTAGGGGACAAAAATGATCTTCCTTTAAAGCTTACCAATGCCCTTGGCAACAATTTAGATCAGTCAAAAGACTGTATCTTTGTCACCAATCAAGGAATTTCACACCTCATCTGTAGGTCATGTAGGTAAACTCGCCTACCAAAAATCAGCTTATTATCTAAAAGCCTTGCGTAAAAAACCCTCCGGAAAACAGCATGCTAACTGGGTAAACAGGGTGACAGTGTGACTGCTATATGCCACCCTACCAGGAATATAAAAAAGAATACCTTTTCCCAAAATGGAACCTTAAGATTCCCCAATCGAAGGTTTAAAAAACAACAACTATTTTTTAAATATATTCAGTCTAAACATTTAGTTCATCTTCGGTTCAATTAATCGAACCTAGTAACACACACACACTCACACACACACAAAAATACTTATCTTAGGCAAAACATTCCAACAAACAAACAAACACACTGAAAATATTACTTCAAACTTAAAAAATAATTACCTACTTATTCAAACATATACACCCAATAAACAGCTCAAAAACTTTATGAAAATAATTGTGACATTATTATCACCGAACTCAAAATGACAATATATTAAAAGTTGTGCCTTATTTCTCAACTTGCTTCAATTTTTACCTATCTAGAAAAAGGTCTTTGGCTTGTAAATTTTTCTCCACACCTTCCTTCATACTTCTTAATTTCTCCATGACTTGATTTGCTCTGAACGCGAGAACTTCCATCTGAAATGTTCACCTAATACTTAGTTCAATGCGGATAGCTAAAACAAAAACAAAATCCATAACATGATATCACCTAGTTCAATGCAGCCAGTATGCACATTCTTAGATAACATATGTAATTTCTTTGACAGATCAATTGGATAATACTTTTTGGTGCACAATCATCAACATGAAATGAAATCATGTCTGGTCACAAATTTTAGGATTAATCAATGATTTCTAGGAAAACCAGGCCTGTTTTCATTCTTATAGCATTCAACACTTACTTTTTCAAATGGACCAAACAACTACTCCGAATTCAGGACAAATCTTTTAGATATTGTGGATAACATGTCAAAATGAGTTAAGCTCTGGGAAAACGGGGCTAAATGCATGTGCAAAAAGTGTTGTTCCTGATAAGAATGTGAATTTTGCAAGGGCTTACAAGGAACAACGCTTTCCACCTACCCTGAGTTTCCTTCAAGAGACCCCCTTAAAACCAATAATCCTATAAAAGCTGAAATCTGAAAGCTAATCTGGATAAACACTTTATGCACTGCATTAAGCCCAGTTTTCCCAAAGTGCAGCCTAAATCCAACTCACTTGCAATGATACAACTTTCCCATGCAAAGCATGCTCTGTGGTCCCAGTCAGAGCTATTGTAGTGAAAGCTTCAGTCATGGTGTCTTTATCATGCTTCGGAGGGTCTCGCATCCTTATATTTACTCCAACAGACCTTCTCTTTTTTTTGTCAGTACCAACAGCTTTGGACACACACTTTACAGATGGCTTTACTATTTTCAATCCATTGGCTGAGATAAGTGTGCTACTATCTGTGCCGACCAAAACATTTCTTATGTCACAACTTCCAGTTTCTATGCAAATATCTTTCATTTTAATAACCTTTGTCTCTATACAAACATCCTGACAACATGGCGCAACCTGGGTGCCAACAGAAAAACATAATTTCTTATCATTTGGTGCATTCACATGCAATATATTATCATTAAAATCTGAACCCATTTCATTTCTGGATTTTTTTCGGGGAAAAAATTCTGGCGCATTTGCACGTATCTGAGAGTTGTTCAATGTATCAGTGACATCTGATCCTGCAAAAGAGTTATTCAAGGAATCAGACCAAGAATAAGTAGCTGGCGGTGCAAACTGGATGTTAGATTGTTCATCCGCTGGATTGCTTATCAAAGCACTGGGGTATGAGGTAGGTGTTGAAGAACTAGCACTGGGGTATGAAGTAGGTGTTGAAGACCTGGCACGTTCTGATGCAAAAGCAGGCCCAGAATGCCGTCTGAATTTCAGACCAGGTATCTTTGTCATCATTTCAGAGTCGCTGTCTGAAAACAAATCCTTGGGATCCTCTATCTTGATACCTCTTCTCATGGCCTTAAGTTTGAATGCATCCAAGGAATCACTCAATGACCCATCAATACTGCATGTGTCTGAATCCAAATTATCACTCATGTAATTATTATCCTGAGTGATTTTTGATTGCCATATTTTGATGCCTTCTGGTACCTGATTTATTGCATTATTTTGATATAAAGAATTACTTATTGGTTCCATTCCTGTAGTTTCTTCGCTAACATCAGTAGTGTCTTCTGGAAAAACACATTTGCTACCATGGTAACCAAAGTATTCTAATATTCCATTGGCTATTGCTATTTTTACAATCTTTAAACTCAATTCTTCAAATGTTAGCGTATCAACTGTGGGGGTATTGTCTGATATTATTAAAGCCTTTTCCATCTCTTTACCAACATGAGGAACTGAGTTAAGAAGTTCATCACATGCAGTATCATCACTGATAGTATCATTATCCTCAGTATCATCTGAGGCCACCATGTTCAGGCATTCCTTTCCTGAGAAGTATTCATGCTCTTCTATTATGTCTATGCTGTCATCAGGAGACTCCCTTTCAGAAGAACATTCAATGCTGTTAAAAGACTTGAGCTGTGGTTTAACATCAACAGTGCTAGTACACTGATTTCTGTCATCCCATGTGTAGAGTTTAGTACACTTACTTGCTATGTCAATTGCTCCTATCATTTCATAAGATAAAGCATTGTTCTGATTCAAATTGTCAGGATAACTGCCATGAGCTTTTGTAGCAACAATATTTATAGGAGGATCCTTCAATAGACCAATAGCATGATCTGAATTGACAAGAAGAGAACTTGAGCCATCAAATTTCATAGCTGGCTGATAACATGGCTCTGACTTCGACTTTGGCAGTGTTATCTGCAATCCACGACTAGATGCTGCTTTCAGAAATGACTCTGTCTGACCCTTGGAATCGGATTTGAATAAGTTGCAGCCTTGAATTTGCAGCCTGGGAGGCAAGATGGGTGTGGGGCAATGGGTCACGGGTGAAAAACTGAAATTATTATTGCATGTTTCAACAATATCAAACAAGAGTTGATTATATAATATTTATGCTACTTTTAGGTTGAAATAGGTAAAATGATTAATTTTTAACCAGACTTTTTCATAAACTTGACTTGTAACCATTCAATACTTGTCATTTATGTTCAAGGGCAATTGACTCGGCAGTGTATGGATAACTGGGGACGAAGTGTGATGACATATTTGAAGTTTTTATTGAATTGCTTGAAAAAATATGAAATGGTTAACTGCACAATGTAAACATTCTCTGCATACCGACTAACTGAACAACTGACCACCAAACTGAGCAACTCTAATAAACTAACTCTCAAGCTTCATTTGCATGGGGGTATGTCTGTAAAGGCAACAACTTCCTTCGTTTGACCTCAAAAGTTCAGTCACACTCGGAAACAATAATTCAATACCTACTACACTGTAAATCCAATATAACACGCTCTGGTATAATGCGGAATGCAATAAACAAGAGCTGTTATTGGACAGCACGCTAGACTATTCGAGTGCTTGACAGTATAATGTAAGCCATCATGGAGAGGGGGGTATAATGTGGGTGGGTGCTGGTCATTTAATAGATGATCTTTCAAACAAAAGAAAATTTTATTTTATTTTTCTTTTTTTTTGGGGGGGGGGGGGATTCTGGGGTGGGGCGTGGGGGATGGTTTGGGTGGAGTCCATTGTGGTTTGTCAGGTAAGTGTTGTTTTGTCAAGGTATGAATAAAATCTGATCATTAATAAAGAAGTTATGGCAATGTAACTAAAGTAATATGCATATTCTAAGTGGAAAAAGGGCCATAATTCTTACAAAATGCTTGATACAGTTGTCTGCTCTTGTTTATAGATTGGGGTCATGTTGGTAAGGAAGTTTGCAAAATATGAAAGCAATATGTCAAGGGACAATGAAAATATTTGAGGTGGTACGCAAACTTTAACATAGATTTATCAATAATATGCATATTCTAAGTGAAAAAAGGGCCATAATTCTTACAAAATGCTTGATACAGTTGTCTACACTTGTTTATAGGTTGGGGTCATGTTGGTAAAGAAGTATGCAAAATATTAAAGCAATATGTCAAGGGACATTGAAAATATTTGGGGTGGTATGCAAACTTTAACATTTGCATGCTCATGCTAACGCCGGGGTGTGTAGGATAGCTCCACTATATATATATCATATATAATAGTCGAGCTAAAAATGATTGTATATTTCTTTAAAATATATATTATAAATACTCACATGGCACATATTTACCTATTAGATAAACTACCAAAAGAAAGCGTGGAAGGCACTGCAGTGTGAATTGAGGGTTGTTGAATACTTGATATGGGCACAGTGCCTGGTACAGGATGATAACGCTGGTCCATATTGGCTAACGGCCCTGGAGGTGGCACGTGAACAGGGTAGTGCTGAGCCTGCATCATTCCTGGTCGCAGTATGTACTGGTATGAAAAGGAAGGCCTAATTATGTGATATCCTGCACAAATGGGTACTAAGCCATATGCAGCCAGCATAACTCCTGACCAGCCTGCCAATGCACCACTGATGATACCACAAAATCTTGCTTGACTTTGCCGGCCATACAAGCCATAATGGGCAAATGCACAGGCTTGCCTCGAGCTATGCTTGCCGCATATGGCATAAGACCCATTTCGTATGATGCTGCTCAGTTATTAGATAAGTTGCTATTAAATTATGGAGTAGTCAAAACTAGAGAAAAAAGTTCCAGTGGTTTAAACATTAAAGTTAGACCGCTAGAAGATTTTACATGATACAAAATTGGTCGAAAAAACTAAACATGCAATGCGTGCTTCAGAACTCACAAAACTGGCCATAGCATACAAATGTTAGAATATTCATTATGTTTCATTTTTACTGACCTATATTGAGATCACCAGATTCTTACAAAGATGTTGTTGAAATGAAACAGGAAGGTTTGGATATACCTGCTGATGACCAGAATGGCCTGGTGGGGAAGTGACATGCATGGAGTACCGCTGGCTGGAGGGCTGATAACCATGACTTCTGAAAAAGAATAAAATTTAAAAAGCTTGTTGTGCAAATTAACTGACATTAAAGGGATCTTTTCACGGTTTGGTAAATTGACAAAATTGAAAAAAGTTGTTTCAGATTCGCAAATTTTCGTTTTAGTTATGATATTTGTGAGGAAACCGTATTACTGAACATTTACCATAGTCCAATATAGCCATTATATGTATCTTTTGACGATTTGAAAACCTAAAAATTATAAAGCGTTGCAACGCGAAACGATTGAATAATTTGGAGAGTTCTGTTTTTGTCGTTTAAATTTACGAAACTACGAAGATTGCTTATATAAAGTATAAAATACCTACGCCGTGTATGCTCGGCGGAATAGCCGAGAGGGCTAATGCGTTTTTACTTCAGACTAACACCAGGACTCCGGGGGTCACTGGTTCGAGCCCTGATACCGGCTACTTTTTTTTCCTTGTTTTAATTTATTCTCGATTTTTTATGGAGCTTTTAAGATCCAATGTTTACATTTATCAATATAAAGCATTTAATGACAAACTTCAAAATATGCCAAAATCTGTGAAAAGGCCCCTTTAAATCTTATCTGATGCCCTGTCAAGCAGGAGTCAGGACGATACATTTTATGGCCAAATTTGAACTTTGACCTTTAAGCGTGACCTTGACCTTTGAGGAAGATGGGTGTTACACCAAAAATGTTGTATTAAGATGGTTAACATTTGCACAAAGTTCTTTAAAAATACATCAATATGTGACAAAGTTATGGTTTATATTTTATTTTGCATGCTTTTTTATGGCTATATAAGACCTTTAGCCTTAACATGTGACCTTGTCCTTTTAAGAAGGGAGATGGGTGTAACATCTACATACCATATCTTAGAATGACTGACATTTGTGCAAAGTTATTTTTAGAAATATCAATATATATTGCAAAGTTATGGTTCAGACAGAAAGTTTTGCAATGACAATGACAGATTCCCAGAGTGACAGACAGTGCGACTCTTTTATGCCCACTTCTTGAAAAAGGGTATGAAAATGTACTTACACATGTGCCTGTGGTGGAGGAAAAGTGTAGTAGACAGTGCCCATTGGTGGTGGAGTTGGAGCGACAGGGTATCCATTGAACACAGGTGAAGAGGCTCTAGTGTTCTGCATCACATTGTAAAATGACGGATCATAGTGGTTGTTAGCATTTTCAGCCATTATGAGATCAGCTTCAATGCGTGCTGACTTGTAGCATCATGCATCAAGTGTTTCAGTAACTGCAAACAATTATGCAACAAAGTTTCTTGATACACCATAATCTAAAATGACTCCCAGGTCAATAGGTCAAATGTCGATACAATTTACCCTCGACCACCTAAGATACGTATTTTGACGCATTTCTAGTCTTTTACAAAGTTACATTTAATTAAAAACCTCTCTTACTAGATTCAATTTTTAAAGACTTTATTTCCAACCCTTTGATACTGAAGAGAAACAAACATCATAAAAACCTGAACAGACTGCGAGTTGTTCTGGTTTTATGCTGGTTGCAAAAGACATTTTCACTTTGCTTCTTATGGGGGAAAGGGTTAATGAAATGTCCAGATTATTGTTATGGCCAGAAAAATTCTGGCATACATGTTCAATGGTAAGATAAATCTTTGACTTGTTGTCAACAACTACCAAATCAAGGATCAATGCAAATTCAACGCAACAAAGCTTATCATTCAGGAATTCCTTGTTATATTACAAGCAAAATGTTTATTACTTGGAGGCTAAATTTTCGGACATAATGACTCTAAATGTAATGGACACTATTTTAAAGCGCTATTTTACCAGATTTCGGTCCTGTTTTTGCTATTTTTGTGTCACTTTTAACATGCGTCTTTATGACTGGAATTAGGTCACAAAACCCTGCAGATGAATGTCCGAGGGCAATCGACCATTACATTTGCTTTACATGTATACCGGTAACTGACAATAGTATCGCCTCAGAAAGATATCTATGACATGACAATAGTATCGCCTCAGATAGATATCTATGACAAATACTAAACACTTCAAAATCGAATGCACCCTATTGCGAGTGACACAATTGAAGGTATGAATACAATGCCTTTTTTGCTTTAATAAACCAGTTTCATAATACTAACTTCCACTGTTGCTATTTTTAGATATCACTTGACGCGTCAAATTTCAGAACGAGGCTGAAAGTGTAACTTTTTTTGGCGGAGAATATTGATGATTTTATACCTGTTGATTGTTATTGTTAACATTCAGAAGTTTCATCAGCACTGAAACTTGTTACAACAAGCAAATTCGTTGAATTGATAAACCCCGACAAAAAACTTCTGGACACAAATATTTCTAGACGGATGGACAACGCCAACATCATGCTCTTATCCATTTATATACCCATACCAAGTTCAGGGCTCGACATTAAAGGTAGTCTGACTGTCCGGGACAACCAAATTGTTAGTCTGGACAAGTAAATAAAGAATTTGCTAGTCCGACGGGACAAGTGGTCATTATAATTGTATAACTTAGAAACAATGCCTTTAAAACCATTATTTCTGTGGAGATATCACTCAACTTTTCCAAGTATATTTTGTATACGTTTAATCGTCGAAGCCCGAGATATTCCGATAGTTCCATGTGATACATGTACTACACTTTACTGTTCACAAGGGAAGCAACCCTTAACATTTTTTTCTTTGCCAATATAACAAGAATATTCTCCCTTGCATTTTACGACACCGGTACACACCAATCTTACAGACAATTAACGACGTGACGTCCTCTCTATGTATAGAATGATTTATTAATTTTTAAATATCAGTTAAGTACTGTACACATACATCACTTTCAACATTTTCTGTTTGATGTTGGCAACACACAAGTTTTTGTCAGGTATTATGGCTTTGTATTATGTTTAAAAATCAATAATCTTGAGTTTTCCTGTTATTCTGGTCAGTTCTTTTTGTATTGAAATTGCCTACAATTATGTTTACATGTATTTTGAATGATTCAAGTCTTTATGATTTGAGCATTTTGTATTTTTTTTAATAATTTTGCAAAGTACTGAGCAGAATAAGATATAATGGTCAGGACAAGTTGCTTTTTGGTCAGGACAAGTGAAATTATGTTCTACTTGTCCGACTAGACAAGTGGCTTCAAAAGTTAATGTCGAGCCCTGAAGTTTCAATAAATCCGTCAAAGCGCTTCCAAGATATGGCTCCGGACACACAAAAAAAGCATTTTTTTCAAGATACATAGGGCCATAACTCTGTTATTATCCAATGGTGTACAATGCCATTTAGCGTGCATCATTCTCGTATCCATATATATACTCATACCCAGTTTCAATGAAATCCGCAAAAGCACTTTCAAGATATGGTTCCGGACACAAAAAGCAATTTTTTTCAAGACTTGATACAAAGCGCCATAACTCCGTTATTAACAGATGGTGTACAATGCCAATTGGCGTGCATCATCCTCTTATCCATATATATATATATATATATATATATATATATATATATATATATATATATATATATATATAAATATATATATATATACTTATACCAAGTTTCAATGACATCTGCCAAAGCACTTCCAAGATATGGCTGCAGACACAAAAGTGCCGGTCAGATGGACAACGCCAAAACAATATCCCTTCGCCTATGGCGGGGGTTAACTAGAGCTTTTTCACATACGTGATGTATACCCCCACTTGCCGCATTGACACAGACTATTTTGCATGCTGTCTTCACAAAACAAAAGAATCTAATTTATGGAGATTTTTAAGAATTACTATGCCATTATCATTTATAGCCATTTTGACCTTTGAAATCTTGAATTCTTTCACATGACACGCCGTCCAATGACTGTGAACATAATTAATGTACATAGTCATTTTAAAATCTCACAATGAATCGCATAGTTATGGCCCAGACAAGATCATTTATTGCCATTTTTGACCTTTGAACTAAAAGTGTGACCTTGACCTTGGAGATATCGACATAATTCTTTTGCGCGACACACCGTCCAATGATGGTGAACAAATGTGCCAAATGATTTTTAAATCTCACAATGAACGACATAGTTATGGCCCGGACAAGCTCATTTATGGCCATTTATGACCTTTGAACTCAAAGAGTGACCTTGACCTTGGAGATATTGACGTAATTCTTTCGCGCAACACACCGTCCAATGATGGTGAACAAATGTGCCACATGATTTTAAATTCTCACGATGAACAACATAGTTATGGCCCGGACAAGCTCATTTGTGGCCATTTATGACCTTTGAACTTTAAATATGACGTTGACCTTGGAGACATCGACGTAATTCTTTCGCGCAACACACCGTCCAATGATGGTGAACAAATGTGCCAAATGATTTTAAAATCTTACAATGAATGACCTGGTTATGGCCCGGACAAGCTCATTTATGATCGTTGAACTCAAAGTGTGACCTTGACCTTGGAGATATTGACGTAATTCTTTCGCGCGACACCATCCAATGATGGTGAACAAATTTGCCACATGATTTTAAAATCTCACAATAAATCACAAAGTTATGGCCCGGACAAGCATTTGACCTTTGAACCCCATGTGTGACCATGACCTTTTAGATATTGACATACTTTTTTCACACGACACACCATCCCATGATGGTGATCAAATGTACGAAGTCATTTTAAAATCTAACAATAAATGACATAGTTATGGTTCGGACAAACTTTCAAGTTAAAACACACTAAGTGACCCAGTGACCTAGTTTTTGACCTGGCATGACCCGTATTCAAACTTGACCTAGACATCATCTAGATACAACTTCTGACCAAGTTTGGTGAAGATCAGATGAAATTTTGGGACAGACTGACAGACCGACAAAGTGACTTCTATATAGCCCCCATTGCCAATGGTAATGGGGGTATAATAACGTCAAACATATGCATACAGACATGTGTTTAGTCAATAAATTTAGTAGTAATTTTAACATAAACATTAAACATTCTAACACCTAAATAATAATTCAACCACATAATATTTAGTACCATTAGGATATGTTTATAAATTTAATATCATCTTTATAACAAGAGATGTGTTTGTCAGAAACACAATGCCCCCTTCTGCGCCGCTTTGAAGCCATATATTTGACCTTGAAGAAAGACCTTGACCTTTCACCAATGAAAATGTGCAGCTCCATGAGATACACATGCATGCCAAATATGAAGTTGCAATCTTAAATATTGCAAAAGTTATGACCAATGATAAAGTTTTCAGACAGACGGACAGTTCAAAAACTATATGCCACCCTTTGTGGGAATGGACCATTTAGAGTAAGGTGGTCTGAACACTCAGCATTGATCATTAAACAAAACAAAGATATACAATAGCCCTCTTATAAAATACATAGCATTATACACTTGGAGACTTTTCTAACACAACACTTTTCAAACTTGAATATCTCAGTAATGAGTTAAGATTTTGATTTAAAATAGCACATGTGATCATCTCAGTGTCCGACAAATCCATTGCCCGGAACCCGGGGGCTACCGAATTTTTTCATCGGGCTACTGAAATTTTCCAGCTCATGCCCGCCCGGCTACTATAAATCTATAAGAGCAGTAGCCCGGTTTTTTGACAGACATACGTAGAATAAACACGTCGACCTTGTGTTTGTACACTGTGTATTGATTATAATCCGATAACAAAGTGCAATCAATTATCTTATCAGTCACCCATCACTTGCGGTAATGTCGATTGTAAACAGTAACAATGTATTTTAATCATTCAATCAGAATCAACATTTGTCATCTGCTGATTGGATAGTTTGCTCACGTGATGCAACGTCATTTTGCAATTTGGAATCCTTTGTTAACCGCAACAATGAGTTTTACGTTTTTGATTTCGTTAATTATCAAAGGACGCCAAAAATTAAACAAATCAAAACAACAGATTCTTTAAAACGGAAACGGAGACCAAAATGAATATTAATTACACTGGTGTAAGCGCGGTTAACACCTGCCAATTAGTTTGCATTATCGTCAACCACGAATGACGAAAAAAAAGAGTTCTAGAATGCGGCATTTTTTTACAATTATTAGTTTATATTGATTAAAATATCACGACTGGAAAAAAGTTCATATTTTCAGTATATTCGGTAATAAAAATTTTGCTATGTAAAATCTAAGTACATCGCGAAAATAGATGACATAATGATATACACACTAAAAATAACGCAAGTAGATTTATCATTTTATATATAAAATATATACAATTCAAGGGCCAGGGTTTTTTTTTAGAAAAAGGGGAAGACGCTGGAGTCTGGGTAAAAGGGGAAAATAGAGCGCGAAAGAGACATATTTGGGAAAAAAATAAAAACTCTTTATTTCAATGTCTATAACTCACCTACAGACTTCAGGTTTTTTTTTTTAGAAAAAGAGGCATGTCTCTGACCTTTTTATTCTTAAACACATGAACAAGTATAAAAGTCAAGTCCTCAATAAAGTTGCAGGGGTAGATCTAATAATGGGAAATGTTTTCAACTGGGACCGGGGGACGATGTCAATATTGTGATTTAAATTTCATGATGAATGGGTAGATGATCTAGATCTGCTACAGTATTGGAAGGAAAAGGTGCGGCAGCTACCGATTGTGTACTTTCACTTTCACAATGTTCAATGTTGATTACCTGAACCTCCGAAGCCTGCTGGGTTTCAATGGTTTTTGATGATTCATTCTTAAAAAATGCATTGACGCAATTAATATTTTCCGAGTCCGAACATTTTATTTTGTTCGTGTATGACGCCAATTGTGAGACTTTTTCTGTTTTAACGTTTATATCTTGGCTTTCACATAACCCGGATGAAAATTCGACTGTTTTCCGGTAATTAATTGACGAAACACCCTTCTCGCTCAAGACAGGAATCCAGTTAAATAGTCATATGATTAATACGATTTGTTGCCCGGTTTCCATGACGTAATTTGAGAGCTATATTGAGAATCACTGGTATTCCCAGATTTGAGTGTTCGTCTGGAGAGAGAGAGAGAGCGAGATTGTTGTACATGGTACAAATTGGATAAGTGTTGACTTCCCAAGAGAAAAAAAAACATTTCTTTGAGGGTAAAATCTGGTATTTTGGTGAAAAATTAATATTTTTGGAGGGGAAATTGTTTTGTTAGGGGGAAAATTCTGGTAGGGGAAGACGCCGAATATTGGCGTCACTTTCTTATTAAAAAAAACCCTGAGGGCTAATGAAAATAAATGGGGTAGTACGAAAACTTAAACATTTGCTGCATATTCTAAGTGGAAAGGGGCACTAATTATGAAAAAATGCTGGATAGAGTTGTCTGCTCTTGTTAATAGGTTGGGGTCATGTTGGTAAACAAGTATGCAAAATATGAAAGCAATATGTAAAGGGACAATGAAAAAATTGGGGTAGTACGAAAACTTTAACATTTGCACGCTAACTCTAACGCAGACGCTCACGCCGACACCGGGGTGAGTAGGATAGCTCCACTATATATCAGTCGTCAAAATTCACACTAAAAAAAACTAATATTTTTCTTTCGGGCTTGTAGGAAATCCAATATTACAAGCCCGACGTGCTTGTACAATTCATTAAACAGAAAACGAGTTCCACTTTCATTTTCAATATTTGTAAACAAAGTTTTGAGCCGCTTAAATCAACAGCCGCTTATGTTTAAACACACTGCGCACACGTGCTGGGCAATCAGCCGATAATTGGATAACTGCGCATAAAGCGCATGGTTTTGTGGTTCCCGGATTACTTTTATGTATAATAAATGTTTTGCATTGCGTTCGGGACACAGAGTTGTTGTCATTCAAGTACGTCATTGAGGAATGCGAATCTGAGGTAACTGTGATTGACGCATTTGTCAACTGGCTTTTTGTAGAATAACCTGGTACTTAATTGCCTATATATTTTCTGGTGGTTCAGGGTTGCTCTCTCTTTCACATGGATATGTGGGATACATTTCTGCTAATTTTTTTACCTAAACTTTATGTATATATTTATAATTGTGATTTGATTGAAATCCGTGTGTGAAATTAATTTCTTCTTATTTCAGGATCCGATAGAGGCTGGCTCAGATGACGAGGAAGCTAACTTGGATAAGGATGAAATTAATAAGAGATTTGTATTGGATTCTAAAGATTGAATAAATGAGTGCTTCTTTGGATGTTGTTTATCAGCATTTTTAACAAAAATGTTTGGGCTAGTAAAATCTGACTCGGGCTTGTTCAAATTCCCATAGTACTAGCCCGACTTGCTTGTAGATTTAAATCTGAATTTCAATGACTGATATAAACAGCGCCCTCACACTACTAAGGGGGAAGGGGTCCGAAGCCCTTAGGAGGGGGAATTTTTTGTAAATGGGGGAATTTTTATAACGAAAAAAACAAACAAACTGTGTTTAACTGTTATAAACATATATTTCTATATATGCAACTGTCTATATAGGACAGAAAGGTGGACTTTTACTCAATCTATATAACAGTAATCTTATTTAAAAGTCCTCCATTATGTCCTTTTTGTTCCTAAAGCAAGCTAGTGCTGTGTCCATTTGCATGCAAAGTTTGTCTTAAACCAAAGATCGCGACCATGATATATCCGGCGCCCGATATAAATGGTCAGATTATTCATGCATGTTTATGTATGTATTAGCTTAGTTTGGCAATCTCAAAACACGCTATTTACCTATCTTATTGAAGTGTTATATCCATATGTTATTCATTGGTATAAAACAAAACATTATTCCATGTAAGTATTTTCAAAGGTGTATAATTAAATTTGTGATCCGAAAACAATTGTCAAGTTTTATTGTTCAAGAAAGCATGCACAAATTAGACCCATGTACAAAATGACGTCATTCATTCTCATGGAAAGCATGGGCTTCAATAGTACCTCTAAATTAAAAGCAAGTAGTTTACACTGTATCTAACGCGTAAAGATTGTTGAGATAGGTCAGTATTGACTTGTGACATTTACAGTTATAATTGTATACACCTTCATGTGTGCACTGGTGTGTTTCGGCAGTTCAAAGCAAATTCAAGAGAGAATGGTAACACCCGAAATGACCTGTGATGTTTGGCAAATGGTGTTATTGTTTATCGCAGACATTCTCAGGTACACAGGTGTTAAAGTGACGTACAATGAAAGCAGACAATCTGGTCAAAACTGGATTATGAATATCGGATTAAACACAAAATTAAAGTGGGTGAAAAAAGGGTTAAATACTAGTTTGGTATATTGGAGTCAATTTTCAACTATAAATCAGCGAATTCTTTATATTCTCTTTTATTTTTCTGAGGGGAAAAAATCATGTTTTTTTGGGGGAAAAAAATATACTTTTCAGGTGGGGGACTGCCGCTGAAATTTGGCGGCAGATTTGATAGATTGAGGCCCTGATATATTTCATATATAGTCGAGCTAAAAATGTATTGTGACACACATTGAAGTATCACTGATTAATTATCATACCAGTTAAGTTTAATTGATTAATGTTTTGCCATTTTTGTTATTGTTTGTTGTATATAAGACCTTTCACTAGAGCTGCAACGATTCGATCTGATTCATCGAAAATCGATTCGAAATGCTTCGATTAGATTACGATACCAAACCTACAAAATTCGATTCGATTCTTTAACATATATATACATAGATACGTAAAGCATGCTGTATTCTGATTATTGATACGGGACGGTGAAGGTTTTATCTTTACCTGTAATTACGACCCGTATGATTGGTTGCTTATTACTTATTAGTCATCCAATCAATAAGCGCATAACGGTCTACTTTCGGAAAAAGCGTCAAAATGGCTGAACAAGTTGTTGCCGACAAATTGAAATAATCAGATGCGCCTAAGAAGCTAAAATCAAAAGTGTGGCAGTATTTTGGGTTTCGGATGGTAGCCCTACCGATAAAGCAAAGTGTAAACTGTGCTTCACGGATGTGGCGTACGCAAAGTCCGGCTCAACCACTAATCTAATGCAACATGTCAAACGCAAACATAACATTGATTTAGCAAGACTAAGAGGTCGCACAAGTGCAACTACTGAGGTCGCGAGCCAGAAAAGTAGTTCTATTTCTGTTGGAATTTTGTTAAGTTTATTAGAGAATGTGATTTGTCCTACAGGTAACAGGTGATGCTGTCATGTCACAATGGTAGACATGCTTATAGCGGATTTTGGGTTAAAGTATAATAGTGATATTACTACCATTCAACTGATTCCAGATAAGTTCTTATGATTATTTATTAATTTTTTATATTATTGTGTAATCAACACAATCTTCTAGTCAGAAGTTTTTATATTAAAATTCCTAATTTGCTTTTCTTTTTTATGTGTTTTATTGAAATCACATTTGAACAGAAATGTTAATTTTGAGGCATAAGAGTGAATATATGATAAAACTAGGTTAGAAGATGAATCGAATCGAAAAAATTCGGTATGGGAGTGTCTGAAATCAAATCGAGCTGTTGGTGAATCGTTGCAGCTCCAACTTTCACACCTCTTACACACATTCATATAACCCGTGAAAAATTCTGACCACAAGTGTAAAAGAGCCATTAAATGTGACAACCGTATATTCAGATTAATAAAAAAGGACAACATTTCTAGTATTAATACTTATAAACTACTGATCATATTATATCCTACATATATTTCTATAGATTTTTTGGGGGGTGCGAGTTGACTTCAAAAAGTGCGAGTTGACCTGAAATGCTGTGCGAGTTGACCAAAAAAAACGTGCGAGTTGACTACCATGAGAGTTGTCTTAGGTACGAGTTGACCAGCAGCCTGATTATTGGAATCCCCAAAACCTCCTATTGTTTTGGTCTGTACGCCGTTGTACACTCCAAATATTACCAATATCTATCTTTTAATACTATTGGCAGGTGCGCGTGTCAGTGCAAGAATAAAAGGTTTAAAAGCATTGAAAGGGAGACTTCAAAGCATGAAAGTGATGTGAAGATAAAAGTGTGCTAGTGTTAAATAAGAAGAAACATATTTATAGGTTAAAAGTTGTTTAACAACACTGTTTTGTGCATTCAGGGACGACTGGGGAGTAGAGTGGGGCTAAGGCAACGCTTGAACCCCTCTAGGTCTGCCTGCTGTACAACTGAGGTCGCTAGGCTGTTCCAAAGAACTATGGTGTAAGGAAAGAAGGAATATTTAAAGTAGTTCGCTGAATATAAAAAGTACCTTAATATTTGAGGGCGTCAACAAGTTGGACTAACCTATCCACCTATATATTATCAGTGGGACGAAACGTCTACCCTTTTCAACACAAATATCAGTGGCACGAACTGGTAATGGAACGAACTTGTAGTGGGACGAAACGGCCATAAATGCCATATATGGCATAAACCTTTGCCTCGCATGGCAAAGAAACCAACAGCAAACATTGTTCGCCTCCAATGACGTACGCACATGTTTTTAATACAAAAAGAATATGATAAATGTCAATTTTACCTAAACACTTATATCATTAACATGCAACCGTGCGTTTTTTTTTGCTAAATCGAATTTTCTGCTATTCCCGCGAAACTAGGGTTACTGGAAATACCGGATTCTACCGGAATCTACAAAATCTACCGGATTTTACAAAAATCTATGTAAATAACACAAAAATCCAGTATAAACAGTTTTATTAAGTATATATTAAGATAATATATACAGCAAAGACCACAAACATGTATTTTATCAATTATATTCATCACATATATATCAACAATCAAGAAAAAAAAACATGCGAAAAAATGTGCATTGATATTCATCAATTATTTTATATGCCTATACAAAATTATGTTTCAAAAAAGTGTTTCACGAGATGTATTATGATGAATAACCACACGTGCTCAAGTACCTTTATTTTATCAAAATCTTAGAATGTAAGGATATTACAACTTAATTAATTTTACAAATATATTATAGTGTTTATTTTTTATAAAGACTAAGTTATTTTAAATAAACAATACACTCCGACATACAATCAGACATAAAATAAACAGAGACATTAAATTATCTTTTAATGTATTGTGGACGTAAAATGCACAACAAAATACGTTCAAACATACCAAAATGGAACAAAAACGACGAAATGCTCAATACCACTTTTGACAGTTATTTACAAAGCTTTTGATATAAATACTACATTTTAACGTGTTTAATTGACATGGCGCCGGGCGTCTTGTCAATCAAATCCTTATCTACGAATTGATCTACCAATCAGCGATCGACTAATCGGGCGCGCGAGTTAGCAACGAACTGTCCGCCATTTTCCTAGACAAGCTATGTCTAGGTTCACTTTTATTTCAACGAGTTTCTTTTGTTTTCCTCTTTAAAAAACGTAGATTAAAAATGGTTGAACAGTGTCAATGGGGATTATGTAACTCGGACAATCGATATCCTGACAGATTAGTAAGTGCACGGACTCTAGATTACACGGATAAGAAAACGGGACCGCTACGCCAAATATCTTGTTGTGTCTACGTGACCGTGTCGTAACTATCAATATTTTATCGAAGCGCCGATGTTATACATTTGATGTACCCACTCACGTATTTTGTTAAATTATAGTTTCATTTCTATCTTTCAGTTAAGTGCGTTAGGAACGCGCGCTACTTTTTTCCGCCTTCATTCCTTAATTACTTTCGTTTTTAAGCAATTTTTTTTTCTATCGTATACAGAATTCTATTCTCCAAAGCAAGATGTAATTTTTAAAACTGAACTCCAAATATAAACGCTACAAATTGGTATTAAGTAAGAACATGTCAACCGTAAATCTAGATTCTAAAACTCCAAAACGGTATGATATTTGCAAAAGTTAAAGTTAGAACTCGCCGGGCTGTCGAAATCAGAAGAAAAACTTAATATATATTTGTATATCTGTTTACTACGTAACGTAAGCTTTCGAATGATATATAATTTGTCAAAATCGGCCGAGAAATGAAACTATAATTTAACAAAAGACGTGAGTGGGTACATCAAAATGTATAACCTCGGCGCTTCGCTGTACGCTAATTGTAAAAATTCGATAGCCACAACACGTTAAAATGCGCGATGGTAAAACATATAATGTGTATTTCTTGTGTTTAACTCGCTATTAATCCATTAATTACAACGGGAATATACTAAAAGTTATATTTTTTGAAAGAGGAATTAATAAGCAACAAGATAAGGTATAAACCAATAAAATCGGATGAATAGTTTTTGCATAAGATTGAATTTACTACAGTAAGGGTCAAATACTCGATTCATCTTCTATCAATATACACTCCGTGGTTGGTGGCATTGAATCTATATCGTTTCCAAAGCCGAAAAGAGATCTTGAGAAGTGTAAGAGATGGATAAATGCAAGCGGTCGTCCCACGAACATCTGAATGCCAACACTGTCAAAGACAATAACAATATCTTTTTATCGAATATACCAGCAGATTTAAATAGTTTATGTTATCGATCTGATCATCACATAATAGTTAATGTTTTTAATAGTTTTGTCAGTTACTAGGTGATTAATAGAAGCAAGGTTCATCTGCATAACTTTAAGAAAAGTAAAACCCAGCATGATGCCTAATTCATGCTGTGTTTTATTGCTCTGATAGTAATGCACTTTATTGTCATTATACATGTTATCAGAAGGTGACAACTGATATCTTATCTTAATAACGGTATCTACACATGTGCAGACATGTGTTGTCACCAATGAACGCTTGTAATCATCACTTGGAGATCGAATGCCTAGTTCTCATTTTTTCAACGAGTTTTGTTTATTTTGTTCGAACAAAAAAACGGAAATGAAATATGACAAAACAGTGTAAATAGGGATTATGTAACTCTGACATTCGGTATCCAGAAAGATTTCCAACGCGGAAATGCAGTCTTGACAAGAGCGAGTGGAAGCTTCACTGTGTAGAATTACCGAAATCCCCGTTATAAATCGAGTTTTTGTGTGTGTCAGAAACAATTGAAAACCATTTTATATTACTTTTTTAATAAAAACGTATCGATAAATGCCATTGTATAAGAGTTATTATTACTGATATAACCAATAAATGTGGTAACTTGGGGGAAGTCAGTATCTGCGCGTGCGTCTGATACTGGTAGCTTTATTAAGTAGCCTGACGGAATTTTCCTTCATACAACGCTAATTTATATCAGACAATGACCAAACTGATTGTGTTGTTTTGCACTTTCAATTATAGTGATTGATAAATGTCCAATAAGCAATGTTTAATATTATTTATATCACTTTTATACGTAATAACATGTGGGATTTAGGTACCCACTCGGCGTCAGAAAGCGCGTGAAACTTCACCGAAATCCCAGTTATAAAGCGATATTTCGTGTCAAATACACGAGGGAAAATGTTTCGTTAATATTTTCGTAAATAACATGGGTAAATACCGTTGTAGAAGTGTTTATTTATTGCTTAGACCACCGTTACACGTAGTAACAGGTTCGATTTCGGTAAGCGCGCAAGCGTTTGAGAGCGTGTTTAATGTACCAAAAAACCGTTATAAATCGCAGATGTTCTCTATAAACGTATATGTTTGCCTTTTCATAATACAAAATGACACAAACCCCTTTTACAAGTATTATATGGTGTGAAAAAGTCCATAAAAATCACCCGGAATATCACGTAAATCTATATGCAATCTATAGGCAAAGAAGCCATTTTGGTGTAGGCTTGT
>NC_068355.1:99240469-99247969 GCF_020536995.1 Dreissena polymorpha
GAGATGTCTAGTATATTTATTTCCATATGAATAATATTTTTTACAAAAATTCCTTTAAGCAAACAGCGCAGACCCTGATGAGACGCCGCATCATGTGGCGTCTCTTCTGGTTCTACGCTGTTTGCCAAGGCCTTTTTTCTAGACGCTAAGCACAAATGGGTTAACTAACTATTTTCAATAATTAACAACTTTGACAACGAAGTAAACCGGACTTTTCGATTGTGGCCTCAAAGATTTGCATTCAGTACTAATGCCTATATCAGCCGATATCGAAAGTTAACACGAGAGTTTTTTACGTGTACACCACGTGAAGAACTTAACCCATAAGATACTTTGAAAAAAGGGTAACTGTCAACCACACCTTCCTCATAAGGGTTTACATAATAATAATAAGTTCAATTAGTAATATACATAAATTTATCATATTTTCTAAGTGCTTCTATTTTGAGAATGTCAATTGTAAATCTATGCGCATATTAGAAGCTAAAATACCGGTACGCATATTTTAAATACAACTATTTGTATCTGAAATTCCAAAGCCATCAATCACATTGACATGAAATAGTTTACTTTTGAATATATTAACTTATATTTTGGTAAATATGTATCTATCGTAATCAGTCCATTTATAATTACTGAAAAAAATAAACGTGCAAATATTAATTTATGTTGAATTTAGTCAATAAAGTCGAATGTAGAAACCACGAGCACAAGATTAATGGTAAATACACCGAATATTATATCAAAGTACTGACAGTACTGGTGTGACGATGCTTTTGAAGAGGATGGATATGAAAGCATCAAGTTGAGTTGATCTACATCAACACAATTGTGTATGTGGGTACGAAAAAAAAAAATTGGTACGAACATTTTGGTAACGAAAAAATTATGCAAAAAAAAATGTTTACGAAAAAAACGAACAAAAAATTGGGTACGAAAAAAAATGAGGTACGAAATTTTTTTCGGTACGAAAACAATTTGGGAACGAAAAAAAAAATTGGGTACGAAAAATGTTTGGTACGGAAAAAATTTGGGGTACGGGGACGTAGTACCCCTGGGGAACTTGACGCCATACAATCGCACATTCTTGGCCCTTTATAATATATATTTAATTTATAAAGACAAAAACTTGTAGAAGTAATAACTGTTATAATACAAGTTCCATTAATATTATCGTTACATCTTCTCACCAGATATTGGAAGGCACCGGACGGCAATATACAGACAGGAGGTAGGTTCAATCCCTAGTACATTCTCTTGGGATCAGTAGATACCGGGGGCAAAACCGGGCTTAATACATGTGTGTTAAATGTCGTCCCAGATTAGCCTTGACAGTCCACACAGGCATATCGGCGATGACTTTACGCTTTTATGGAATTTTATTTTACAGAAAGTCTTAACTCTTAATAGTCTTATCGGCATGAACTGTTTATAATTAATAATACTGTATGAAATCAAGGCTTGTCACCATAGGATGACATATGCCCCCCTTTTCCACATTTTTCTAAACCTAAACGCAAAGTGTTTTTCCATATAGTTCGAAACCTTAACGCAATGTGTGACGGAATTTCAGACGGACAGACAGTGTGATCACTATATGCCCACCTTCGGGGGCATATTTTTTTGTACAAGCTCGGGTTCACTGGTAATTTCTTCCCAGACAGGAGCTTTGGTGCCAAACGTCTTGGGGTGAAACACAAAAACATCTTAACAAAATTAAGTATAATTATTATATAACATGAAGTGACAAAAAAACTTAGTTAAGTAGAGGATTTTTTTTTACATCTGAATACAATTGTGTTTTGACAGCTATTGTTCTGCTGAATTTTAGCCTAAAAATTAAAAGTAGGTCATGTACAGTCGACAAAAATATCAAACGACATTCAACAATTGTATCGCCAAATCGTCTTTATATCTGATTAATAAATATATATTTATATATAGGTGATTCGATACATGACACAACATGCATGGGCTGAGGCTAAATATCCTTCAAATAACAAAATCAGACAATATTTGCGAATGCAAGATTAAGCACGTTGTTTTTGTTACCGTGACTATCCATGATGGCTGACAATTTGCTTTGTATGTATGCCAATAGCCAGAGCAGGCGCATGTCTTTTTCAAAATGTGGTAATGTACGACTGTAAACATTTCTTCATGTATTTTACCAAGACGGGCATAAAGGTACCTGCAACATTTTATTTTTATTTCACAGATATAAACATTATTGTTTATTGGAAATAAAAGGTTGGCTCGATTCTTTAATGAATTATAAAGAATGTAAATCAAAACAAGTATGGTTGGATTTCATTCAATATTATTAATTTATTTTAAATACATGAATAAAAGAAAAATAAGTAACAGGTTTATTTCTATTAATAATATAACATGAATATAAATTTAAAACAGCACATATATTTAATTATCACCTATACCGGTATATTTAATATATTAAATCTGTAAAATTCTAATTGATGCATCATTATGAGATGTTAAAAATTTGTGTTTAAATAAATAAATAAATAAATGTAATAATTACACACTTCTGATTTTTTTTATTACTAAATTGCCTTTTTTTAAATTTAAGCAGTATTTATCCCTGCAATTGTATTAAGAAGTCACTTGCTCAATAACAAATTAAAGCATGGGGATAGTTTGTGCCTGCATACATAAGCAAACATCACATTGCAGAAAAACAACAACATAGGAACATGTATCCGAATATAAAATGGAGTCCGAAATACAAATGTACTGCAAGTTTATTATGCGATAAATTCACCAAAATATTGTTTAAACAGAATCAACTGCCAAACGTGAATGATGAAATTAACATTTTCTAACGAAAGCATGCAACAATTAACCAAAAAACTAAACAAAACAGTAAGATATCGAATGAATGACTAGAAAAGGATTTGTTGTTGTTGTTGTTGTTGGTCACAGCCACACGGCCGCAGTAATCTCCCCTAGTAAACGTCTGTCACCGGTATACGCATCTGTAAAGTCTGTCAGGTAGGATTTTAATAATTACTCGTGTCATGCGTGAAGGAAGAAATTACTGTGCAAGGATAGGTTTCAGGAAACGTTTTGTTGCTTGAACAAAGCGACTCAGCACTTCAACTTTTTGTTTGCAGTTCTGTGTCCATGGACCATCATCATTTGGGGTGATGGTTAGCAGCACTGTCTTTGTCAGCTTTGTATGTCTGATGCAGGTACAGGTGTATAGGTTAGTAAACATTGTCTCACTTTCTCGGGTATAGTTCTCACAATAAAGCAGGTAGTGTTCAACTGATTCCAGTTCGCCACATTCGCAAAAGGGGTAATCTGCAGCACCTATCTTATCCATGTGTTCGCGGAGTCGACAGTGACCGCTTTAGAGTTTGAGGAGCACGCGCTGTTTTTCACACGTGTTGAAGTCCATGCCTTTTCCTTTTGGAACCTTGTTTTTTATATTCAAACATTCTACTGCCTTTGTCCGATATTTCCCAACGTCTCTACCACTGTATTTCCACTGACTTTCTTGCTGCTGCTTGAACATCTGCCTGGGATATAGGCTCTGACCTTTCAACTTCTAGTTTCGCTGCTTCTTCTGCTACCTTTTTAGCCAGTCTGTCTGCTATCTCAATACCCTCTATGCTAGCATGGCCTGGGGTCCAATCAATGTCCACCTCTGTATTTTCTTTAAGGATATCAGCCCACAGTGATTTGATTTCTAGGACTAATTGTCTATGTGTCTTGCATTACCAATCTAGTTTGAGCACACCTATTGTTGTTTGGCTGTCTGACAGGATCTTTAACTTTTTTTATTGGTCGCTTCTTCAGTTCTTCCAAGATAAATTGTAGAATAATTTTTACTGCCACAAGTTCACCAACCAGGATTGACGTTAGCTTGGAGACTGGTTGTTTCAGCTCTACTTTATCAACAGATGGCAGAAATACACAAGAACCAGCACCACAAGGACCCGGGTTCCCTCTGCAGGACCCATCCGTGAAGGCTATGACAGTGTTTGGATCTTCATTTTGCAACATCTCCTGGATGATTGTCTTTGCCTGTTCTTCTTAGACCTTTGATCTGTTTTGGATGAGCTAAGGTTGTTCCAACTTGTTGGCCTTGAGCGGCTTGGACGGAGATATTCCATGTATGTAAATTCAGGTTCTATGGACTTTGTACCACCAGACTCTTGTATAATTTCACCATGTTTTCTGGCGATCTTCTCAGTCTTGGCCACTTTCATCAGTAGTCCTAAGGCTCTCGATGCTTTCATTTCTACATATTTTATTTTTATGATTTTCCAGCGGGGACAACTCGTAACTTGACGTAAGGCGATGCAAGAGACACGGGCATCTTTAAATGATTTTCGCACGAACTCAAAGTGCATACGTTTACAACAAACAATTTTACTATATACGCGAAAGATTTTAAATAATAATTAAAAGATTCCTTCAACGTTATTATTAATAAATACATCAGTAAAACTTTGACCTACTTAGCGACTAATCGGTCAAAACAAACTTCAAATAGCATTTTTTTCATGACATTAAATACATTTTTTATACTTTCACTAAATAATGGTAATACTATCGATTCTATACCGCGATTATGCATCACATTAAAATATCAATTTAGCATATTAAATTAAGCACACTTTTTCACGATAAGCATTCAAGATGGCTGACGATTCGTTTGCAAGGGAGATCACCACCACTTACTATAGCTTGTTCTCTGCCCTGATTCAAGATCAGTGTTCTGATTGGCCAATTTTTGTGCGTTCATCATTTTTGTAGATTCAATATAATGTAGACACGATTTAAGTCGCCAGAGATTGTGCTCGATGGAATTAACATAAAATACTTAATAACAACATTAAAATGCACTACAGTTCATCTGATGAACATTTACTTGCTTTCGTTCTAAAGAATCGGTTTATGGTCATTTTAAATATGTCATTTATCAAATATATATGTTTGATAATATTAAATGCTTTTCATGTGTCTTATTTTCACAGTATATTTGGGATTTCATAACAGAGTTCAAAGAATAAAACGCGAACAGGGACTGATATACGTAGTTCTAAAACACAATTTTTATATGAGAATGTTAAGTTTTACATGCGTATCGGGTTAAATAGCATGAGATATAAAAGTAATCGGAAACGACGTTGTCGTTTTTACGCGTAATATTCTCGTTCTAACACATTATACCATTCGTTATTTAGCAAGTTAACCCATTTATGCCTAGTGGACTCTCCCATCCTTCTAAATTGGATCAATTTATTTCCAAAATTGTGGATGCCTAGTATTTATTTCTATATTTAGAATATTTCTTACAGAAATTCCTTTAAGCAAACATCATGCGGCGTCTCATCTGGCTCTACGCTGTTTGTCAAGGCCTTTTTTTTCCAGACGCTAGGCATAAATGGATCAAAAAGACTAATTTAGTAGTAACCTAGAGTTGTTGATCTCCTGACATTATTCTATTCGTAATTTAGCTAGTTAACTTAAATGGACATTTTCACAGCTTTGGCATGTATTGAAGTTTGTCATTAAATGCTTTATATTGATACATGGATCTAAAAGGCTCCAGTAAAAAATAGAATAGAATTAAAGAAAGAAAAAAAAGTAACCCTCAACTGGGCTCGAACCACTGACCCCTGAAGTAAAAGTCTGTCGCGTAGACCAGTCGGCCATCCGTGCTAATACAATTGGTGATGTTTTTTTTATTGGCGTCGCACTGAAGTGCGGCGACTCGTATGTAATACGTTTTTTTTTCGCTTATGGGAGGAGAAGTTATTTTACGGATCAATGTATATATTTTTGTTGTCAGAATATCTTGCATAGTGGTGATTTGTTGTATAAATTAGTGTAAATAAGTACTGCATTTGTGCCTATTACATTTACTACAAAATTTATTGCCAATAATTCAAAGCTATTTCTTTTAATTAATAACTGATCACAGGGACTGGGCAATAATAAAAGATCACATGGACTGGGCAAATACGCGAACCGGTGAAACTTTCTGGTTTTGTATTAAAATAAAACATAATCAAAATATATTTATTTTGTGGTTTTTCTAACTATAGCGCAGACTTTTGCTGTTTGAGTTTTGGTTAACGCGTATTTTCTTCAATTTTACAAGACGACAGCGATTACACGGTTTATTGCTTTATTGATAACCGTTACACTACAGTCACTTATTAATATCCTAGTTAAATTCACATGTGAGAGGCCTAAGGTTCAAGCCCCAGTAGAATCAAATTATTTTATGTGTGTTCTATGTTAAATTTTTGTTTTGATGTTAACATTTTAGATTAAATAAATATGCTGTTTTATTGTAACCATTTTTTGTTTTTATTATGCCCATGAAATATATGTGTGAGAGGGTGGGTGTGTGTGTGTGTGGGGGGGGGGTGGTCGTAAACACATTAAAACTTTTACAGTGTTTTCATATCAATGAGTACTCAACCCCTATCGTAAATGAGCAACGTAAGAATAAGTTCAGAATCATCTCCCCTTGAAGTTGAGAAAAATATGAAATTACGCTTACAAGATAAAGCAGATTTGTTAAAACCTACACAGTTCTGTTCCATTAATGAAAACTGCACACGGATGCCAGTAAAAAAGGAAACCAATGTATATAAAATGAGCTATGAAATATTTGGGGGTTACAACACAAAATCATAAATGATGGTTATTTGGGGGTTATAACACAACATCATAGATAATGGTTATTTGGGGGTTATAACACAAAATCATAGATAATGTTTATACCAGTATCTTGTTCTATTTTGTTTAAAATAATCGGCAAATATATTAATATTTACAGTAGAAAAAAAATCGTTCCATGTAACTTCATTGAGTGCCTTTTACACTGAAATTCCCGACGCCATTTGATGCTTTGCATCAATACTTATCTTGTACTTTATATAAGCAATCCTCGTAGTGTCACAAAATATAACGACAACAACAGAACTCTCCAAATTAATCAATCGTTTCGCGTTGCGACGCTTTATAATTTTCAGAACTTGATACAGTTACTCTTTTATTAAATATTTCGGCTGAAATATTTAAGAAAAGAGTAACTGTATCAAGTTTTAATAATTTCCACCCTCTGGAGATCCAATATATAGAGTATAATTTTCAGGTTTTTAAATCGTCAAAATATGCGTATAATGACTATATTAGAGCATGGTAAATGTTCAGTATTACGGTTTCGTCACATATATCATAACTATTACGAAAATTTGCGATTCTGGATATTTTTTTTATTTTGTCAATTTACCAAATCGTAAAAAGGTCCCTTTAAACAGACTAAGTACCGTAAGTCGAAGTTACGGAATCCGGATAGGGCCAAGTTGAGTGTCGTCGCGTGTCGACCTTCTAGGTCGACACACGACATTCAAGCGACATTCTCTAGACGCTCTCTCGACGCGCGACAATCATGCGACAATCAATATTAGAGTGTCGCATATCGCGCTGGGTTTTAGAGAAAAATATCGCAGA
>NC_068355.1:99250469-99257969 GCF_020536995.1 Dreissena polymorpha
CAGCAGCAGTGGTAGTGGTAGTGGGACTGGTGGTCGTGGTAGTGGGACTGGTAGTAGTGGTAGTAGTATTTGTAATAGTAGTAGTAGTAGAAGTTATAGTAGCAGTAGCATTAGCAGCAGTAGCAGTAGTAGCAGTGGTAGCAGCAGCAGTAGAAATAGGAGTAATAGCAGTAGTAGGAGCAGAAGCAGGAGTAGCAGCAGTAGCAGTAGGAGCAGTAGAAGCAGCAGAAGTAGTTGTAGTAGCAGTAGAAGTAGTAGCAATAGTAGAAGTAGCAGTAGCAGTAGCAGTAGTAGTAGTAGTAGTGGTGATGGTAGTAGCGGTAGTGGTAGTGAGGCTGGTAGTAGTGGTAGTGGTAGTGGGACTGGTAGTAGTGGTAGTAGTATTTGAAGTAGTAGTAGTAGTAGAAGTAATAGAAGCAGTAGCATTGCAGCACCAGCACCACCAGCATTGGCAGTAGAAGTAGTTGTTGTAGTAGTAGTAGCTGCAGCAGTATAATAGCACTACTAGAGTAGTAGTCAAAATTCAGTCATTGGTACGTGATTGTTGCGAGTATGGTCGTTTGGGTTCACGCTATTTTACACCCACGTGTTAGTGTTCAAGTCACATTAAAATGTTTATTTGGCTGAAATTCCATGCAATAAACACATGTTTTCTTCTGGTTCTAAGCTCAGGATGGAAGCCCATATTTTTGTTATTTTTTAATTTTTATATGCTATTATCTATAATAGAGACAAGGAGTTTAACTTCGTTTGCCGTAAAACTATACCATCTTTACTGCAAACTAGGGTCGACTTCGATCGCTCACTTTAGTCTGAAAACGGAAGTTGTAATACGCATGTTTGGTAGGGTAAGTGATGGAATGCGCTTTAGTTTGGATGGGTTATTTAAGAATACAGTATACAAACTATTTTGAGTATACTCTCTCAAAACAAGAACATCATTCAGTACCAAATTATATGGGAATACCAGAAAATATAGACGATTTTCGTGCACACTATCGAGTAACAAGACATTTATTCGATATATTGCTTGAAATGACAGTGCTGTTTAGTTAAGCTTTGAACTTCATGTACATTTCCTGAATAATTTTACATTAAGTTCAACTAATTTTCCTGCGCCTGCTATCAAATAAATCATGTTTTACTGAGAGATTTCTGAGTGTTTCTTAAACAAATCATGTAAGAAGACTTAATTAATCATTTAATAAATACTTGAGGCTCGCTCTGTAAAAAGAGGTTTTAATGCATTAACATAGTGTTGTCCCAGATTAGGCTGTGTAGTCCGCACAGGCTTATCAGGTGCGATACTTTCTGCCATAACTGGATTTTCGCTCATAGAAAAATACGACAAAAGCGAAAAGTGTCTCTCTGATTAGTGTGGAGTGAACATGCAATCTGGTAAAACAATTTAGGCGCAATAATTAATTAGATTATAGCCGTCTAAATGCTCTTAACTTTTGATTCATGACACAGTTACATGTAATAATTTATGATTTGTCCATTTTAAATGATGCATATTTTATTGTACTGGGTTGAACGATACTTTTATTTTAATAATGTGTCCACTCAACATTCTTGAAGTTATGTTTTGCTGTGTTATATAATTATATAATAATAAATAAAATTTTAACAACTAGCTTCTCTTTTTTTCATGTGATTTATTTATATATTTTAAACCAGAAGAACAACAAAATCCATAACATAATGAACGCAAAACATGATACCCTATATTCACGGAACAAAACTATGTTTGACAAAATTCAGAATCAAGGTTCCCAAATTTCAAATATTTTCCAGATCAAATTATTTCCAAGTTCCATCAATTATTTATATATGAATAAACAACACTTGTATCATCTATATGTAAGGCTATTAAAATAAATGGTTGTTAATAGACTGATAAACAATTGAAAAATGTACATAATCTACAGATTATAGAGCATTGTGCTTTGTTTTCATTGTTCATGGAATAAGAACCAATATCATAATTATGATGTGCAGTTCGCACTCAACATTGCCATAGGCAGATAATAACTAAAAGAGATAACAATTCCAGTTCATGTTATTGACTCTTGATGAAAAATATGGAAAATGCATAGCATGCAATTTTTATGCAGTTATTTGCTACTGCTGCTACTGCTGCTGCTACTACTACTACTACTACTACTACTACTACTGCTACTACTACTACTACTACTGCTGCTACTACTGCTACTACTGCTACTGCAGCTACTCCTGCTACTGCTGCTACTACTGCTACTGCTGCTATTGCTGGTACTGCTGCTACTGCTGCTGCTGCTCCTGTTGCTTCTGTTTCTACTGCAGCTGCTACTACTACTACAACAACTACTAATTCTGCTACTGCTGCTGCTGCTACTGCTGCTGCTGCCGCAACTGCTGCTACTGCTGCTGCTGCTACTGCTTGTACTGCAGCTACTACTACTACTACTACAACAACTGCTACTACTACTACTACTGCTGCTACTTCTGCTACTACTGCTACTCCTGCTACTGCTGCTACTGCTGCTACTGCTACTACTACTGCTGCTACTGCTGCTACTGCTGCTACTGCTGCTACTGCTGCTGCTGCTGCTGCTACAACTACTATTACTACTACTACTGCTAATGTTGGTGGTGCTGCAACTGCTACTACACTGCTACTGCTACTATTACTACTCCTGATTCTGCTACTACTACAACTACTACTACCACTACCACCAGTCCCACAACCACTACCAATACTACCAGTATCACTAACACTACCGCTACTACTTCTACTACTACTACTACTACTACTACTACTACTACTACTACTACTACTACTACCTCTACTTCTACTACTACTACTACTACAACTACTACTACTACTACTACTACTACTACTACTACTACTACTACTACTACTACTACTACTTCTTCTTCTACAACTACTACTACTACTTCTACTACAACAACTACTACTACTACTACTACTTCTACTACTCCTGCTACTACTACTACTACTGCTGCTACTTCTGCTACTACTGCTACTCCTGCTACTGCTGCTACTGCTACTACTACTGCTGCTACTGCTGCTACTGCTGCTACTGCTGCTGCTTCTACTGCTGCTGCTGCTGCTGCTACAACTACTATTACTACTACTACTACTACTATTACTACTACTTCTACTACTACTACTACTACTACTACTACTACTACTACTACTTCTACTACTACTAATAATAATAATAATAATAATAATACTGCTACTGCTGCTGCTGCTGCTACTACTGCTGCTACTGCTGCTACTGCCGCTACTGCTGCTACTGCTGCTACTGCTACTGCTGCTGCTGCTACTGCTTCTACTGCAGCTAATACTACTACTACAACAACTACTACTTCTGCTACTGCTGGTGGTGCTGGTACTGCTACTACACTGCTACTGCTACTATTACTACTCCTGATTATGTTACTACTACAACTACTACTACCACTACCACCAGTCTCAGTACTACTACCACTAATACCAGTCTCACTATCACTACCACTACTACTACTACTACTACTACTACTACTACTACTACTACTACTACTACTACTACTACAACTACTACTACTACTACTACTACTACTACAACAACTACTACTACTACTACTACTACTTCTTCTACAACTTCTACTACTACTACTACTACTACTACTACTTCTACTACTGCTACTACTACTACTGCTACTACTACTACTACTACTGCAGCTACTTCTGCTACTACTGCTACTGCTGCTTATCCTACTGCTGCTACTGCTGGAACTCTTGCTACTGCTGCTACTGCTACAACTGCTGCTACTGCTGCTACTGCTGCTACTGCTGCTACTGCTGTTGCTGCCACTGCTGCTGCTGCTACTGCTGCTGCTGCTACTGATGCTGCTGCTTTTGCTTCTACTGCAGCTACTACTACTACTACAACAACTACTAATACTGTTACTACTGCTACTGCTGCTACTGCTGATACTGCTACTACTGCTGCAGCAGCTGCTACTGCTGCTACTGCTGCTACTGCTGCTGCTGCTGCTACTGCTGCTGCTGCTGCTGCTACTACTGCTGCTGCTGCTACTGCTGCTGCTGCTACTGTTGCTGCTGCTGCTGTTATTGCTGTTACTAGATGCCGCTATGTTTACTTAAGCTGAAAAAGTTACTATAACACCTTGCTTGCAGATGAAAAAAATTATTCCCACACCGGTCGACATACGACACTAGCGCGATATTGGCTCGATATATCGCGCGAGTGTCGTATTGAGCGTCGAGAGAATGTCGTGCGTCGAGAAAATGTCGTGTGTCGACCTAGTGATTTTTAGGTCGACAGGCGACATTTTCGCGATATACATGTATCATATTGAATGTCGCGCGTCGTATCGTGCGTCGAGAGAATGTCGAGAGAATGTCGAGTGTCGCGCTCAAAGGTCGACACACGACATTCAAGCGACATTCAAGCGACATTCTCTCGACGCTCAATACAACGCGCGACAAATCAGTCGACAGTCAAGATTTTCTGCGATATTTTTTTTATAAAACCCAGCGCGAAATGCGACACTCAAATATTGATTGTCGCATGATTGTCGCGCGCCGAGAGAGCGTCGAGAGAATGTCGCTTGGATGTCGACACGCGACACTAAATTTGGCCCTATCCAGATTCCGTACGAAGTCGTTACCACGCATTGGTTATTTCGTTATCACGACTTCCTAAAAAGAGAACAGCAGTAAAAAAAAGTCCGTCAATATGTTTTAAGTGTCATTAGTACGTCGGTATTAAATAAGTCGTATATCTGATATGAAGTGTACCGAATAGCCATTAACCCGCCACGAGTACTCGAACCAAAGTACAAAGTTAACAGCATTTTGACGACAAAAATGTATATTTACGCATGATTTATAAATTAAATTGACGAAAAATAAAGGATTTTACCCCGTGTGAATCATTTTACTAACTCCATTTAAACCGTTTGTTTCGAACATGATATTGAAATTAGCATTTCCTGTGATTGTTTTGACGGCGGTATGGGTAAAAGGTATGCATTTTTGTTTTTTCATAGACAAAAAATGCTTGTATTTTTTTTAAAGCTTTAAACGCAAGCGTTTTTCTTTTTTTCTAATGTTTATCTTGATTTCCTTTACACTTATTGTTGTATCTTTTACACTAATTGGTGTTTCTTTTTAGCTCATCTATTTTTTGAAAAAAAAAAATGAGCTATTGTCATCACCTTGGCGTCGGCGTCGGCGTCTGCGTCGGCGTTGGCGTCCGGTTAAGTTTTGCGTTTAGGTCCACTTTTCTCAGAAAGTATCAATGCTATTGCATTCAAACTTGGTACACTTACTTACTATCATGAGGGGACTGGGCAGGCAAAGTTAGATAACTCTGGCTTGCATTTTGACAGAATTATGTGCCCTTTTTATACTTAGAAAATTGAAAATTTTGGTTAAGTTTTGTGTTTAGGTCCATTTTATTCCTTAAGTATCAGAGCTATTGCTTTCATACTTGCAACACTTATTAACTATCATAAGGTGACTGTGCATGCACAGTTATGTAACTCTGACTAGCATTTTGACAGAATTATATGCCCTTTTTATACTTAGAAAATTGAAATTTTGGTTAAGTTTTGTGTTTAGGTCCACTTTATTCCTACAGTATCAAAGCTATTGCTTTCATACTTGCAACACTTATTAACTATCATAAGGGGACTGTGCAGGCAAAGTTATGCAACTCTGACTGGCATTTGGACGGAATTATGGGCCCTTTATACTTAGAAAATTGAAAATTTGGTTAAGTTTTGTGTTTTGGTCCACTTTACCCCTAAAGTATCATAGATATTGCTTTAATACTTGGAACACTCGCAAACTATCATAAGGGGACAGTAAAAGGACAAGTTGCATAACTCTGGTTGTCATTTTTACGGAATTATGGCCCTTTTTTGACTTAGTAACTTTGAATATATTGTTAAATTTTGTGTTTCGATCCACTTTACTTCTAAAGTATCAAGGCTATTGCTTTCAAACTTCAAATACTTTCATGCTATCATCAGGTTACTGTACCTGGCAAGTTGAATTTTACCTTGACCTTTGAATGACCTTGACTCTCAAGGTCAAATTATTAAATTTTGCTAAAATTGCCATAACTTATTTATGATTAGATTTGATTGATACTTTGACAAAACAACTCTTACCTGACATACCACAATAGACTCCACCCAAACCATTCCCCACGCCCCCCCCCCCGAATCCCCCCCATTATTTTTAAAGATCATCTCACAAATGACCACCACACCCTCACACTATACCCCCCACCCCCATCCCCCCCAGATTATTTTTTTTGAAACGGTTAGAAACACAATATTTATTTTTATTATTTTATTGTAATAAATGACCACACCCCCACACTATACACCCCTCTTCACTCCACCCCTCCCTCCTTTGTGATTAAAATTGAGAGTCCCTTCACCTTTAAAAAGAAAAAAAATGAGCGGTCTGCACCCGCAAGGCGGTGCTCTTGTTTATTGTTGCTATTGTAATGGTATGTGTAATTGTATGCAATATTTTTGTACATACTCATGTTTCGATCTTAATTTCACCGCGGGTATGTATTTTTACGACGATGGTATTTTGACCAAGCGTGTATCGTTAATAATCCGAATAAGCCAAACAAGATGTTTTTGATAACGGGTGTAAGCTGTGCAATTGATTAAAGCGGGTATATACGATCTTGTCAAATATTTATTAATAAATATAAAATGTGTAAAAAACTTATTATACATATATTTCAATATAAACTAAAATAAAAGTTAAGAAGAACATGTGTCGACAAATGCTAAATAAGCCAGATATTTAATTCTGAAATCGAAAAAGGCTGTACAGCCGAATTCGCCAGCATGTATATCATGCATGTACGATGTGAATCTAAATTTAGTTTAACGGTTCATTTGAAATTCCTGCAGCGATATCGGTTCATACGACACACGAACACTTACTAAAATACGAATGCATCGGTTATTGTAGGAAAATATGTACGAATTATCTTCGTCACAATCGGCTCGGGGCGCTAATTTGTATTTGCTGTATTTTATGAAATTTGTCTTAAATGTATCATTTTTCTTGCATATTGTGTGTTATTATAACATATTTGTATCAATATATTACAATTCAACACATATAAAATCGTATAATCTCGCTTTAATAGTTTCCACGATTGTGATATTAGCATTACATTGGCTCATATGTAGGAACTAAAAGGTGATTGTTTTAAGTACAGATAATCACGGTACGAAAACAAACTTTGAAAAGCTACCATTTATGTTTGGTTTAAACATGTTCCTTTCTTTTGGAAAATACAGTGTTCATTTACCATGCACAACGCAATCGATGTTAGAAAAGGATTGAAACTACAGAAATGATTACTATATATTCAGTTTAATATCCAGTAGGGATAAAGATATATATTTTTTCATTGTAAAAAACACTCCTTTTATTCCAAT